>NW_019211457.1:9518914-9579860 GCF_002443255.2 Varroa destructor | reverse complement strand
TATATCGCTTTTAATTAAACTGGAAAAGGTAGATCTAATTTTCCGTCGAGTTCAGGCCTAAAATGAAGGTATTAGATTAAAAAAAAAAGCGCCTACTCAATACCAACTCTATTTTGTCCTTTATCGAAATCAAACGTTGCAAAAGTGGCCTGCGATATGTGCGCCAAGGACTCCACAACGAGGATTGTTGGAGAGTTTGGTAATATCAAAGTTGCAATCTTAGACCTGGAAAGTGCACCTTACCTTAGCCGGTCACCCAAAGTCGATGAAGATTTCGGATAACAAAAAACATTAATTGCCTAAGAAGATAAGCTGCGAACATATTGAATGTATATAATTTTTGTAAGTTTGGCTCTGCCGTGGACTGGGTGTGGCGCACAAAGAAACAAGGTTTCCTAGATGTTACATTTGGTACCGTGCGACGTGCAGCTGGAATGACAGGTTTTTCTACAGAATTGTCTTTGGGGACGAAAAACGGTATTTCCGTGTCGACGTAACTCAGAGGAATGTTTCGAAAAATATGTCTAAATCCGGAATTAAACCAGATCTCCATTCCAACAAGACGATGATTTACGTTTGGTGCGGCTAACAGGGTCTTGTACGCTCGGAAATAGTTGAGAAGAACAAAACGGTCAACAAGCTTCGCTGTATAACAGGGCCACGCAACATATGTAAAAACTGCCCTGTATAAGTTTCCAGTTTATTTTACAGTTATCTTCACTCTGATAGATCATCGCCTTTTCCGGTCATCGTCAAATGAAAATCAAAGCAGTATATTCAACTGTAAAGAGGGATTTATAATTTGGCTAGACAAGTTCTTCGCAACCAGACCTTTAAGTTTCGGACAAGAAAAAACAAATAACTTGACGAATGAGAGTAGATACTCAAGAAATTAATTTGTGACTAGAGCTGGAATAAATCTCTGCGGTATTGTTTAGGTGAAACAACTCATTCTCTCACTTCATAGTAATATTATTTATTATTAGAATTACATTCAACACTATTTATCGGATCATCGCGTTAAAAAATAAGACTACGTCTATATAGAAATTATTCTATTCCGGTTGTACGGTAGAAGTTCAAAAAACCGAAATTACTATGAAATTACCTAAAAAAGAGCTGTTCTTTTTAGTTGATGGACTACAAGAAACAGACCCGTGAAGAATAGTTTTGTTGCTGTCATGGTATCATGGATCAGTAGGTGCGATTGCTACTGTTTGTCTAGGAACGTAGCGAAGTAATAATAAGCCCGAATTCAGGATAGCCGAGTAGTGTTAAGTTTACTCTATTTCAACGTACGGACTAAAGCGCTGCTGTTGAAAATGGTTGAAAAAAAAAAACAGCAAAATTTTTTCTTTTAGTCTTTTTTTCAATTTTAAAAATAGTCTTCGAAAAAAAAGTACTGAACGGTGCGCTTAGTGTACGGATCATCCGCAGTCGCTACAGACAAACACAGTCTGCAGACCTCAGTACAAAAGGACGCTACCTTATAATGACCGAGCAGA
Organism: Varroa destructor; assembly: GCF_002443255.2. Classification (NCBI taxonomy): domain Eukaryota; kingdom Metazoa; phylum Arthropoda; class Arachnida; order Mesostigmata; family Varroidae; genus Varroa; species Varroa destructor. The sequence goes on along the minus strand of NW_019211457.1, from coordinate 9,578,355 downwards.
AAAAAATAATTTTTGAAAAAAATACTCAAAAAATTACTTTTAAGCTCGAAAATATTAACGCCTTAATATTAATTATAATAATCATTAAAATAACTTTGCTGATTTGTTTACTAGTTAATAATAATAATAATACTGTTATAGAAAACACATTGAGAAGGCAACACGTGGAAATTCCACGAGAAAGTTACAATGTGTGATAAGCAGTCTTTGAACGGAGACGAGCAGGGGCAGATCGTGGGATGATTGCGTTCACCGGTCACAAATTGCTTTGAACGTTAGTATCGTGTGAAATTCGAATAGTATCTTTTCCGCCATGTTATGTCTTGAGCGAAATGGTACGAAGCCACGGGCCGTGACCGCTTCGTGACCGTTTGTTAGAGGACTTTACATGGCAGACACGTTATTAATTGTACAAATTGAATTAGCTCGCGGCAATCTTTACTCTTTTTGATCATTCATTTTATAGAGGAACAATTGGACTTCGTTAATGCGTACTCGATTCTAGGATCACTACGTCTACCTCTAACACGTTAACGAGATTTCGAAAGATATTGATCAAGTTCCCTCCTATTGCTGCTTATAATGCTGCGAGCATGAGATGCTCTTTCCGATACAGTGAGACAATTTTTAGAGAGAATACTTTCCAACACGTTTTAAGCGAGAGGGTCACGTTGCGGTGTATCCATTACGGGGTGCAATCAATTTTCTATGCTAGGCTCTGCCAGACGTACGTGTATCTCTCTGTGCTAAATAACGAGACAGACGCTACAAGATGTATCAGCGACCTGTCGAATTTCCATTAAAACAGTACCCTTTACTTAGAGTAATGGTTGGAGTCGTTAATCCATACTTACTACCGGCCGCCGATCGCAGCGTTAATGAAAGTGACTATTGAGAGTCAGATCGAAAAGTCGGTCGAAACGAAAAATACTTAGGTACCAGCAAAACTAATACGAATTAACTGCAGCCAGGACAAATGGCGAACTTTTCAGATTTACGTACTGCTACTACAGATTTGCGGTCGGTTATCGAAGCTGGTTAGGGCGAGCTTATACACGCGAATTAGGTCTGGCCGTGTACTGCAGTAATCTGTTAACAAGTTGAGATAGGCCCGCACACATTGACACAAAAGGCACAGGCCGGACAGGCAGTGGAATAACTAAATGATACCAATAACGAGTGCACACATTTGAAATCGGTGAGGTGGCCATGTATAAATTTTAAATAGGACAAAACAGCGAACGGCTGAGAACAAATTCGTTCAAATCAACCTAGGTCAACTGATTTTGTGCAGGTTGTAGCAGTTCAACTAAAATAGCGTACGTGTGTTGTTGCATTATCGTTTACGAAAAAACGTCTATCGGGGGTAGAGATCATCAAGCGGATCGAAGCATATTAATTATATACTTTTCTCCCCCAGTCGTTAGAAAGTGGCCAAACAAGCAGTAGAAAGGCGACCTTCACGAAGCGTTCTCTGAGTAAACCTATTTCTTAGTAACGACGTTCTTTTGCTGCTTACCTCGATGCTTGGCAGAGCTTGACACTCTCGTATTACATAGTGGTAGCATCAAAGAGTTTACGTTCGAATTTAAATCTGGTAATAGCGATTTCTGAGCGTACTCCACCATAGAAGGTAGCTGTATAATATATCGACTTTGATTGCTCTTAATAGGACCCTTGCCAAATCTAAGTTTCAAGTCAAGTCACTAACGATTCATGGGTGCGGTGTGTGCAGTCAGGCTAGTAAGTGTTCAAAAAAATAGAGAAAATTCTCCGTAGTCGGATGTTTTCATGAATCGCCGTCACTGATAACATGTACGAAATAAAGAAAAAGGTAAGAGTTGAAGGCGCCACGGTACGTTGCTTTAAATTCTAGCAGAGGATTTACCGCAAACTCATATGGCATAAAAATACCTAAAAAAATATAGCCGTAATAGAAAGATCGCAGGTGTGTTTACGCGAAATTCAAACCTTACTATTACAGGTTTCTCTAATTTGATTTATCAACGAAAACCTTATCTAGCTATAATTTTCCCTATTTCTGAAGAATATTAATGCTGCGATGGGGAATAGAAGCCTACTCTGTTACCATGTCGTGCCTGTAGCACTGCTGCGCCTTTTGTCAGCGATCATAGTTCATAACTCCAGCGAAAATGCAATCTTTGCAATTTGTAATCCGCTCACCGTAGGAAAATGCGACCATTTTAATCATTACTTCTAGAATAGCCACTGTTAGCATGTACCGCTAGCGACTGATTTCGGTGAGGTACTCCATCGTCAGGTCGTAATCGGTGTGTTCAGTACCGATTTACAGGTTCACTCTGAGGTTCGTAAAGATGATGTGCGTTAGTTTTCAATCAATATTATTATCAGAGATGCGAAAGATAACGCTGATTATATATATATATATATATATATATATTTTTTTTTTTTTTCTAACATTTTTCATTAACGCTTGTAGTCAGCGAAGCTATAGCAAATTCGTTCCACTTAGCGCAGGTAACTAACACAGATGTCAATGATAGATTAGTGCAACAACAGTTCCTGTTAAGACCGCATCGCAAATTACCTCTATCTATTCCCTACTGTTATTCTGCTATCCCTCATACTGCCGCCGTCGCTAACACATAACTTCAAACGCACTTCCTTCTTTCAACGGCGCTTTTTACTTTGCTTTGTGGTGAACGCGATCATTGTATCGCTAACGCTTGCCGTTCTGTGTCGATATTTGGCGGCCCGGAGGCCGACGGCCCGTTTGCAACTGGCCTGTAGAAAACTGAAATACTCCTCCTGGCCTGAAGCTCCATCGGTCCAAAAAATGCGCTTTTTCAAACACTGCTAAGCTGATTCTGGTTGTCTGACTGGATAGGTTTACGACCTGAAATAGTTTCAGCTACGCAGAACAGCATACTCTGTTCAATGAGCATGTAATAGCATCCGATTTGCGGTCTGAATGCACGAACGCACGTACACGTACATCGTCGCTGCACTTGTTCGTGCAGTAGCCTTTTTAAATGTTCGTAATGCGACAACAACAACGTGAGTCTCCAACTAGAATTCCCATTGCATTGTCCATCTTGACTTTATAGATTAAAGAAAACAGCGCCTAAATTGAATGCCGAGTAGAAATATGTAAAATTTCACGCACGACTCTTTGCTAGGCATGTTTATACAAAGCAAGTAATACTCTGCTAGTGATTTCTATTAAATCAATGGCTACATGAGCTAGGCGCTGTAACGAAGACAATTAACTTCGATAGGAACACAAATAGGACATGAAGTTACCAGTAGATCACTGAACATTCACTTCAATTAAGTTTATTTTATAATAATACCGACAATAATCGTAATGAGTACATAATTTCTACACCTATTGAGTACTTTTGGACTGTTTTTGGCGAATTTCAAACGGTCTAGCGCGATCAATGTACGAGCCTACAATACAGCCTGTGTCAATGCAATCAATGCGATATTCATATTTAAATTTCTAATCTAAAAAAATGAAAAGAACTTATAGGTTCTCATAAAACGAGTAGTCTGAGGACCGGTGAACAATCCGTATCCGAGCTTCCTTACTAGCTGGCATTGCATGATCGAACCTTGTGGATCCAGAGAGAAAGCCGTGCTATGGATATTTCTAGCACAAACCTGCGTTTTCTTTAGTTCCACTCGAGAAGGCTTTTTCTTTTTCTAGAGATAAACACCCACCCCTATGGGTGACATTAGGGCTTGATCTGTGAGATCATCGAGCTTGCTATAGAGTGAAGTAAGAAAGGTAAATAAATAAATAGGATAAAATAGGCAATATTGTCTTGTAGCGTTTTGCATTAGTCGCATTGTATAGCACGGACACTCGTCGTTTAAAGTACGCCGATAAGAGTTATGAGTATCATAAAACTTGTTTTTGTTCAAACTATTCAATTATGCAAACTTATCTCTGGCAGTCTTGAAGTTCGGGACGAATTTAATGTCTATAATTAGAACATATCTGTACTTCTTGGCGGCGCATGACGGCTACCTCGACGGACCACATACGGCCAAGACGTACTTTTACTACTCTGTTCTCAGTTTAAAGAATAAATGAGTTTTAATAGAAAATTCGTGTTGCCCCATAGGCGCTCACGATGTTTGCTGCCATAAAACCCATGATATTTGTGCGCTTCTGGGTTTCGTCGTTACTCGGCGACCACTTTAGTCGCAATTTACTGCTGCTGAACGGATCGGCGTTGGCCGAATAATTATAAAAATATTACATAATAATAATAATAAATAAAACATTCCGTTACAAATGCCAATGCATTTATATTTTATTAATTACGTATTCAATTAGGTGCATTCTTCAAGCTAGGTTTTCACTTATGTAAACCGAAAGTAAGCTATGTTTAATCATCGCCGTTTTTTTTTAATTTGCCTGTCAAAGGTACCCTTTAATCTTTCTCGATGCCGTACTAGTTTCTTGCCGGCTCTCCCGGCGACGAAGCATGAATCAACGTTGAAACTGAAGCTGTCACTAATGACGAAAAAGAAAGACAATTTGACATTTCTGTTAATTTTTGTTGGCCTAGGCCACGGTTCTATGCTGTGGCGTTCAGAAACACAACGGAAAATTGTGTCGACGGAAGAAGAATCCCGCTAGGCCAAAAAGTCAATATTGTCTGTCTATTATAAAAAAAAGAGAAAATTAATTAATTCAAGCATGTGTAGTACGTTTATTATTTATTCATGGTACCTCTTTTGATAGAGACCGCAACCTGGTGTACTCCTAGGTATCGGGTCCATTCGGATTTGGGCTATTCTTCACAGAAAGCATCTGGTTACTATTCCGATAGAAACCTTGCTTTTTGCAACATCAAAAGATAACCTGATTTCTAAAGTCCTTTGTGAGTCTTTACAGGAAACACATATCCAAAAACAAAATATCCAAAATCAGCAGTACTCTTTCTACTTTTTTCTCGTCAGGTTTAAAGCACCTAAAACAGATTGTTTTTTTCAAGTAGGTGATTTTAAGATCATTTTATAATAAACGTTGCTTCGGTACAGCCTTCCTAACCTGAAAATGTTTGCAATAAGATCCATCACCGTAATGAAATTTAAAAGTTCTGAATAAAGCGTTTTTTACTTCGAACTTCTAGTTGCATTTGACCTACGACGCTAAATCTAGACGCTATATAAGTAAAGAACCTTAGAGGCAGTAGAAAATTCTAGGATCGCATAGCTACAGCCTGGCGAAGTAGGAACATGCTTAAAAATCGCTACCGTGGTACGCCCTTCGATGGCCACGGAAAAAAAAACTCAGCAATTGTCATTCGTTGGATTTGTAAAGTCTGCCTTGTTTATTCTATTTTGGTACACTTATTTTTGCTGATATTGACTTTCACTGAGCGAAACCAGTTTAAAAGTGGGCACGGTGGCGCTTTATTTTAAAAAAATCTTACCAAGAATCAAAATTTCCAAGCTGATCCCTTATAATTTTCTTATTTCACAGTTGGTCGGTCATTGTCTTAAATCTAAAATCAGGCTAAAACATACGTTGCAGTAAGAGGCACGCTTACAATGATTCAGTCTGAACGGTTATTTCCATGTTATATATATGTCACTGCCGCCGTCAATAGCATCTTTTCTTCTAATATATGCTCAATGTTAACGTAATATCGAGTTTTTTTAAACAATTTTGTTGTACAACAAAATAGTAAAGTTGTTTACAAATAATAGAGAAAAACAGCGTTGAGATATGACCAAAAATGACGTATCTTTTCCCAGTCTGGCATATCATGCCTTGCAAAGTGAAGGATAAGTTATATATATATATATATATATATACAAATAATCACGACTGGTATCAAATCTTTCGGTAAGCCCAAATGTAGATCCCCAGCTGTGAAAGTCATCATTGCAGTAAGGATTTATGCTAACTTTGAAGCCGGTGAGTAGCATTTTGAAACGATACATAACTCTCAGATTGAAGTTATTTATAACTCACCACTTCCGTAGTGATTAACGGGAACTAGTTGTGTCCACGTTTATGACCTGGAAACACAGTCTAATTTACGTCGGCGTTTCACTGACGTGATCGAAACGGAATACAGAAGATGAGACACTTCTCATTTAGATGTAAAACGAATCAGGAACCCGTGACGTCTGCAATACGCACAGAGTATACTTAACACTACGGCAGATGCAGTCAGCATTTTCAATTATACGTAACGTTGAATCTGATAGATCAATATAGACCACTTCGATTCATTCTATGTATGATTGAGTTCATAAAGTTACTTTTTTTTCTATAAAATACAGACTTTCTATAAAAGAAAGAGATACTAACCACGTTTCGAACTATTGTGCCCGGACGGAGGATTGGAAGTGTCTACAAATGCGCATATTTCTATTAACGTACGCTGAACATGTTTTGTAGTAAACATGTTTTCGACGATGTTGGCTTGCGCCCAAATTTGTGGGTGTTTTAGGACGTCGAATAGGGTTTTCGATTATACTTTTCTATCCTCCCGTTGTCTCATGAGTTTATCCAAGTGTTTATATAAAACAATCGTAAAACCCTCTGGTTTATTTTTTCTAGATTAATCTTTTTGTGTTTTTTCCTTAGGCCAACCATGGACCTAAAATTCAGCTTTCTGTTCTGGAGTTACTTTGAACTCCGCTACTACGGAGTTCGTGAGCTACGCAGTCACGTAACTTCCTCTTTGCCGACAGATTGGAAACATTCCTCTTCCTATTAAAAGCGACCGCCCTATTCGCCTAGACGTTTGGTAACAATATGACGTCTCAAATCAACTTTCACGCTGTGGAGGTAATTTTTTTAAGAAGGACCGGAAAAATGAGAGAATCCTTGCGAGTCTGCTAGTCATTATACCAACACATATCAGTTTCGAGTGAGAAATTTTGGAAATTCAGAAAATATATATTATATATTTTTTTTCGCGTTTAAGAAATGAAAAAAAAACAGCAAATACTGTCTCTGTACCATGTTTCTATGTTTTTTTTTTTTTCGAATTTCAACATCGTATACTTGCTGCGAAAAGTCAACACCCAAAGCGTCAAATAAGCTTCCTTAACAGCTTGACACATGGTTTGCAACATAACACATATAACGAAAGAAATAACATTTATCAGATTCATGAAAACTTGGCCCCCCGTAAAAGAATCTCACCACAGCCGGAATACTTGAGCTGAATGAGCAGAGATTCGAAGACCCGATTGGCTTCCTTTGTGTTTGTTTATCTTAAAAACCCAAATATGCCAAAGGCATGAAAACATGCGTTTCTAAACTCGCGATAAAAGTGAAAATATTTGACAAAAACGGATTTGAACTTTGCCGCGACTGCAACATTGTGAAGGGGATGTTTTCGGGTAAAGGACAAGAGACAATTAGACGACAGGCGCTAAGCGGAGCTTACTATGTATTATGCCAGCGGATTTGTTGATCCATACTTAGAAAAAATTAGAGTATTCAATAATATTCTTTGCGTAACATGTAAATTGAACTCAAATGTTGCCTTCTCATTTCCGTATCCGACGCAGTCACAGGTATCTATTGAGCTGAACTTCATGAGTCCACCCAGGCTTAAATATGTTATGTCAAGGCAATACGAAGGACCTGTGTCGTTCATCGTCACAGTCAGTATAGGCATATAATCAGTCACCAGATATATACGTATATTTATAACGAGAGTGAAATCCAAATACTGTAAAAATTAAGCACATTTCTATATTTTCAAATGATCCTGTTGCATATCATCATAATCATATAGCTCTAGCTGGATTCTCCATGCAGCGTCGATGGTTGTGTTTTCTAAATGTATAAAGTGTTTGTTGTTTTTTTTTCTTTATTCTCTGAACTTCAAATTATCCTCAAACTCACAGTAGTAAACGCAAAGTGGTCAAAATAATTCTTGATAATGAAAAATCGAGCGCCAATCAATATAGACAAGCACGATCTCATACTTCCCAATTCCCATGTCTCCAATTTAACACATCTATACAAATCGTTCTTAACAGAGTGCTGCTTGCTATTCACAGAATCTATTGATTAGTCCCCTGAGGAATATATTGGGGAATGACATCCCAACATCCCGAGAAGGGCTGGAAAACGCTAAAAACGTTTTCAGATTGAATTAAATTGCCAACCAGGATGAGGAGTATTTTTGGAAAATAACCTTGAACCACCACAGAGCTTATTCGAATGGTAGTGAAATTATATGGATAAATCTGGGCTTGCCCAGTGTATTCCTATGGGCTCCCAATTCCCTGTGCTAGTTAGATTACTATTATTAGCACTACTAACTACGTAAAACAAGTTTGATATTGACTGAAGACCAGCCCATGAGTTTTCTTCCACTGCTTAGACTTTGCCTGATGCTATATATTGATGTAATTTAGCTATGTTTACGAGACAGAGAGAGTTCCATACAATATCATGTGATGAACCTTGTGAAGAGGTGATTTATTACCCAGTAGCGCGGAAGAACCATTACTAATTGCCGAAAAGACGTCGGTCTTATCTAGAACATAGGGGGTAGATATGCTGCCCTTATCAAAGCATCAAAGGGCATGATGTTATTCGCAGAAAACGATGGCGCAATACTTGGCTAAATAAAAAAACAAAACAAAAGCTTGATTTCTAAAAAATAAATTTGATGTTATGTTTTATAGTTCGAATGAAGAGTAGGCGGTGTCGCAGATGAATACTGGTAACAGAGACATTATCAATCGAAGTCTTGACTACGATAGGCAGAAATCGTTCTTGCCCGTTAGTACCTACAGCTTACGAATATGTAACGCTGTACTGTAAATTTAGCTTAATTAGAAAATTCTCGCTTCGTATCCTTACAAGAAGTCAACGAAGCTTTTAAAAATTAACTAGCAATTGTAAATAACTAGCGCTGGCGCTGTCGCTGGATATGTTCTTCATCGTGATAGCAAAACGTTCGGGCTGCAGATTACTTGTAACAGATTTATACGTACATTTTTGAAGGCGAACTCTTCATTAACTCTAGCTGACCTCAGGCAATAAGGGCACCAATGAAGGATTTACAGGCTCGGTAAGCCACTGGCGTGGGGGGTCCCACTCTCTGAAGTCACAGAAATTCGCCGTTTGCGAGTTGCGTTCTGGAATTGGAAAAGCGTTAACGTTTAAATAGGTGATCCGTTAATTTATTTTTAATGAAGATTTTAATAAGAGATCTCTCGACGATTATTTTTTTATCTAATCTTATAAGCATATTTTTTTCTTCATAAACGATTTTGCACGTTGACGGATGATTCATACGTAGGTACGTTTCCGAATTGATAGATGCAGTCTATTTTAAACGCGTTTATCAGAGAAATGCTATCGCATCGATCAACGTTACTGTAAACGGTTAAATTAACTTAGTTGAACTCTGGGTATGTGCCAAGTACATCAGTAGTTTTTTTTGTCTTTCCCAATGAACTGGATATGTTAAAGCCTTTAATGCCATCTACCTAAAACTGACCCATAATTTACTATAGGACCAGTGGCTAAAATAAGACGATGCACCGAAATCCTATGTGAACAGATCTGCCTGCCATTTACGCTTGCGTGCTTGATTAAATAGGCAAAATCTTCTTCAGTCGCATCATTTTGACAGCCAACTAGTCCCCTCTCAGCGTAGCGTCGAGTCATCGTTTTTGTCTTGCCATCGATCCATAAGATTTTCGTATATGCTTAAATGTACTTTCGGATTGGACCAATCATTTGTACAAGGGTGGATTAGACACCTTTTTTACACACTTCATTAACATTAAAAGCAATTGCACGTTAAGCGTACGTTGTCTTCTAATCTTCTCCGTAAAAGAGCAAGCACAGCACCAGCGCGAAACCTGCTCCAAGCTGGATACTGTATTTACTGTCAGCCTTGGTGAAAGTTTCTAAATTGAACCTTAATAAATAGCGTGTCAATCAATTTAGGTGCTTTGCTTCCGGAACAATGCAAAAAAATTCCTAAAAAATAAAAGTTTACGCTTGTAAAAATGTCTCGGTGATGTTATATCTAACAAAAAAAATAATATATCATGATATATATTATTTTTTTGTTTTGATTCGAAGATTTTTATCCGCTATCGTTGTTGTTAGAGTGTATGCAGTTTCCGATTAAGACCTGAGTTTCGGCGTTCTGAATTGCCTGACCACGCAGTACGTTAGGAGAGACGCTTTGCCTCCTGGCTGCTATTGCTAGCATGATCTTCCACCGGCCTTTAAAAGGATCCAAGATCACCCAATCCCATTTCGTCACGATATTTCGTTTGCTTTCGCCCTTGGGACAATCGCCTATTTCACCGTGTATTCGTTCGTAAGTGTGCGTGTACAGCTTTTCAAGACGGATACAGGTTTGCCAGAAGCGGGATAAATGTTCGCAGGCAAACACACAGTATTACATATACATTGAGTATTTTTCCAAATGTCCAAGGAAACTTTTAAAATTGCTCATAGGACTAGGCCGATGGTGTTGAAACATGTCGTGCTGTAGCTGCACGTATGCACGAAATAGCTGACACGTGCTTCGTAAACCTAGGCAAAGTAAAGGCCTTTTAGAATGGACTTAGAATAGGATATGCACGAGTAATTAAGTAGGTATAATGAAATAGACGAACGCAATGTTTCTTCAACGAACTATACACATCATAACGGGTTATAGAAATAGATAGAAGCGTCACATCACTTAACACTATTATCCTGAAGTTTTTTTTTTTTAACTAATCTCCTGAAATAAGTTTTCTCATAGTTTACACGGCGACATCGATCAGATGAAGTTTTGCATGCAGTTTTCTCGCATTGAAAAACTGTCAAATTAGTCAATAAAGGAGCAAGCTTTTTCGGATGTTCCTTATTACATCACCTATCCGTAAAATATTACGTTGCCGCACTTTACCATGTTTAGTAGCAGTACACTTAAGGGAAACGCCTAACCTTTGCAAAGGAGCATCCTTTTTCTTATTCATGGCCATAGGCGTAGCCAAGGTTTCCAGTACCCGACTATTTGTTAGCCCTACAACCGTTTTGCATTGGTCTTGCTGTAGTGAGAAAACTTCAGCGTTATTACGTGGCATGTCGTTATCGTGCTCAATCTGCCCCTGGGCATTTATTATACACAAAAACGAGTTATCCATTTGCCTGTTGGTACACTTCTTAATCGCACATGTCTTTTTTTTTCGTTTCGGTTCACCACGGCCGTCTTTGTACACATTTAAATCTTGTTGGCGTTAGGATAAATGTTAGGACAAACAGGAACATATACCGCTAGGGAGATGCTGTTCGTTGCGCCATCTCGACGCAACTGAAAAGTAGAAGGTTCTGCAGGTCGTCGAACAGAAGTGCGATTAGGCACTAGCATCATTATTGAGCATAGCTTATACAATACATGATTATAGTAATACTGTGATAAGGAAAAGCATCATACAATCTGCAGCCACAGAACATGAAGGACTTTCTTTTTTGAAGGTACCGAAGTATAACTAACAAATAACGTATCGCATTAGCCGGCCGCCAATCATCGGTGCACGCCTTTCCGTCTCTTACTCGCTGGTCGTTCCTCGTATTATTCTATATAACTCTGTTCACTGGCTACCTTTTAAAGTCTCACATACTGCTTGTTTCGTCTGGGAGTGTAAAAGTTCTCGTTATAGTCTGCGTGTTCGTTTTACCAGTCTAATTGACCGCTATAGTGTCAGCATTATTTTAAGCGTTCTTTCTCCATTCGCTACGCGGAGGTGGAGTCACCTGTGTTCTTATGATGTGACATAGACCGCGGCTAATGAGGTGAAACTATCGTATGCTTGAATTAGACACCCAGAATGAAGGCCGGTACGAAGCTTAGCATTATGTTTTAAGGCACCTTGGATTCGGCCAGGGTATCCACGCTTTTACTCTGCACCGCTCCGCATATTGTTAGATGCTGAGAAACTTCGACGAACAAAAGTTACTGCATTTCGTTCACTTATGCTCAATGATGCAAATGTTTACATCATTCCCTCGACAAATTAACGAAACGTGCTTATATTTGTAGGTAGCTTTTCCGATGGCAGTTTTCCATTAATTTAACAAGTAATTGAATCGTTTTAACGTGTATTTGTAAGATGTATGCACTGATTTAGCCTAAAGTACAAAATACCGCCATTTCACATTTCAAATAAGCAACAGCGACAGCAGCGACAGCAACGGTAGACGCAGACGAGAGGCATGCGATATTTTAGAATTTCTACCATCTCGCAGTTCTCACGCTGAACTAGGGTAATAGTCATAATTCAAGGCCATCCTTATTCACTGCTAAAGCTGTGTAGTAACATACATAGTCTGACATATCGCCGTTACATTTGCGTTTTTGACTTAAAGGCTCGCGGTAGTGTGGGCCTAATCGGGGGGTAGGCACTCCTCTGTTTATACTGAGGCCAACCGTTTTAAATATGTTTTAACACCTCCAGTACTGGACGTAAAACACCCGAAAAATATTTCCAAGTATCAAGTTAGTTACTTCGATTGAATCCGTATTTCAGATAGATATAAACACAGTGTTTATCAACTAGAAAGTTTAAGGAAGATACAAATACTCGAACAAATAAAGGAGACTGACGTGAAAATTATGTGTAGCAACCAAATTCCATCAATATATATTCAGATCACGCGAGTTAGCTTCATAGATGATATCTAAATATGTTACGTCGACCCAAAGTACGAAGATGGTCTTCATTTTTCCCATAGAGAATAAAGCCTAAGCTAGTTCCATGGAAGCGTTCAAAACTTAGTGTCCAGGAAAGATCCTATGATGCATAACCTCTCTGTATATAGCAGTTTAACCTGGCTGAATTCAGCTTGCATCATATGCGCTCCAGAATATATAAAATGCCTAAACGTATATCTTTTCAACCAAAATCTAAGAATACTTTGCTACTCTATTTCGAACGGCTTTAGGTGTCGTCATTTTTAATGAATAGGGCCTTCTACCGCAGGGTTGCGTACAGACATCCCACGTCACTGTCGAGCTCCTAATGCGAACTCTAGCCTGGGCATAGTAAAGCAGACGAAGAGATCCTGTACATCCGTAACCGCTGGAACGACGCCAGATTGAATCAATTTCATAACTCGTGACGGCGTGCCACAAAGAGATGCCTATTTCCCAGTAATGCGATGCGGAAATGGCATTTAACCGAATCGAAGTGTCTTTTTGCGCGACCTCTGCCAAGCTCCGTAGCCGCCAAGGTCAGACGGCGTTTGTCTACGAGAAAATATTCATTCTCGTCCCTGTTCGAGTACGTCTTATTATTGTATCTATAATAGCTCAGTGAGGCGTTGCAAACAGAGGTAAAACAACTGCCATTTTATGCTTGAAAAAGCGCCATCAAGGACGAGCTAGCTTATTTGTGCTAGGACTTGTAGTAGACAGGGTGTAACAATTTCGGTAAGCTGAAAACCCTGTAGGAGGCCAGCAATTAGAAAGCGTATAACAAATCGAATAAGTACGCGTTTCGTCAAATAACGGAGTTTCTCAAGCGTCGAAATTAGATGTGCGGTGATCTGGATTCGAAACCGGATGTAAACGTGGTATTTTTTTTTGTACCGAAATAGGTCAGCCGTCTGAAACAGTGATTGAATCGGCTGTACAATTCGAAAAATTTAATAGATTTAACTGGTTCAATCCTGGCTCGAGCCAAATGCTAACCTGATTAAAACCTGGTTAGCATCTTGCCGAGACCTACAACAGACTTATGCAGATCCCTCTCACTGAAAAGTACCATTAGGGTAAAGAGACCACATGAGAATGTTATGTGGCTAGGAAGTTTAGTTATGAGCCCTTCACGATTTCACTGTGACGTAGAAAACCATGAAACAGTCCACGCATCGTAATGGCGGCCAAGAGAAAATAATGATTCCACTAAGAGATCTAGAAATAGTACGTTTAGATAGCACGACCCCTAGAAGTTATACAGTGAGATTGGACGTCCAGATACCATGCAGCAGAGTTCACGCATTGGGACAATTCATGAACGAGGCTTGACGTTTTATCGCGGCTTGCAACGTTTGTTTGAGATCTGTACGATCTAAACTTTGTATGTGGCATACGATTAAACTGAGGGTCGCATGTTATCCATAGTCTCGTTTGTACTCGTTCTAGTAAGCAACTTAATTTAGCAATAGACGTCGCCCACTCACGAGGGCACAATACTCAAGCGTTGTTAGGATACTTGGCCGACGAGGGGCATATATTTTCGATCTACTTTTTCCACATACGTCTACTGCAATCACCGAACTGTTTCAGAAGGTTAGAACAAAGCGAAAATTACTTTGGCAAATAGTCAACGCCGGCTGTCCGCAGAAGCCACTTATAAACCGTCCTATATTCAGATGCTGCAAACGGATCAGGTAGTGAAATAGAGAAAATAAAAGGTGCAAAGTAGGCACAGCGTCACACTCTCTGGTACACACCTTCGTTTTGCCAATTGCTAAAATGGTTTCTCGTGCACCGTTTGCTTTTCGGATATAAGAATTTATCGCTGATTGAACAGCGGAGGATCTTCTTTGTTTATCTTTGATCTAAACACTTGATCAGCTTCGTGCCATTAAAAATTTTCCCGATCCTTTTGTTCTAATAGCGGAGCTTTCCTGACACAGCAGATGTATACTCTTGCATGAACTAAAATAGTAATAATGAGGAAAGCTTGAGCCTTTAAAGTGGAGCCGATCATTGTTGCGGAAGGCCGCAAGACTGTCACTGTGCCTTAAGCCGAAATTCGTTCCGTTTCGTATGAACTTCGCATACGCTGTGAACAGCAGCCATCTTACCTTATTCTGTTGACAATATAAATAAGATACAATCACGATTCGCTGTCCTTTGGCAGCGGTAACGTCGAAAAGCATTTGTGCTACGGGGGGCTTTGCTACTCCGATGTATGAGGGCAGCCGACACCTGAAAATCTTCTTTTCCCGCAATCCTAACGTTGGCTTTTTGCTAAACTACGTTGTCTAATGGATTACATTATTCTCCCAGAATAACCCGACGAGTTGGTCTTTTTTGATGTGGTAGGTGTTCAGTGTCTTAGATGAGTTTGTGTACGAACCTCATCAGGGTTAGTACTACATAAAGATACTGTTTCTTCAAATAGAGATGTAGCTTCAATTCAGTGGTGACTTGCTTTGGAACCTTAATAGGAATCGCAGCAATATAGACAAAGACCGTACAGCTTAGTTTACATCGCAATGTTCGGCCACGTTTATTGGCCTATTTACTTCGTAGCAGTTAACCTTATCGTTTTAATTAACTGATAAAATCTCGGCCCCGTATCCAGGTCCAATTGGTTTCTTTTGATCGCTAGATGTGATCAGTTTCGTCCTTAGAGGTGTCGCTGGATGTACTCCAGATAGGAACGTTAAACTTTATAATCGCAACGTATTTGTTTTTATTCAAAAGCCAGCCTAATACGTCTGTTATCCTGTAAATTTGAGCACTTAAGAGGAAAATTGATCTCCGAACGTAGTGCTGTTATTTAGCTATACTGTCTGTTAATTTTACTGCATTTCCCGTTTCATCTACAGACTCGGTTATTGAGTCGGCGGTAAGCTGCGGTTCTTGACTAGTTCAAAGTTCCATTGGCTCTTTCTTGCTATTGTCTTTGCTACTGACCGACATCTGGACGTCTCTGGTGTTGGCAATAGCAACGGTGTTCTTCTTATGAAACGTAAAGACGTCTGCCGCTACGTTGTTGTTGCCCAGATCCGTTTCTTATACGTCTTATATGTTTTCATGTGAATGTCAGTGATGCTCATAGTCATTTTCGGCGATCAGATTGAGCTTTTGCTTAAACCTGCATAGGGCACGTTATTATAGGCCATCAATTATGAATCCTATCGGCATATTCAACCATAAGACGCTGAAATGTTCTTTATGTCTTACGTATTCGGAGAAACATATCAACTAGCCTTAGTAACCTATCCATGGTCACAAAAAAGGCGGTAGCAAGCTCTGCCGTTGGCTAATACGTTTTTATTTATTAATGTCTGGAACTAAACGCTCAGAGAATAACAGGTGCGTAGACGACACATAATTTGTGGGCCATTCACAAAGAGTGATCTGGGCCCCGTTCGGGTCTTTTCAACCTTCGGGTGATGTGCAGGAGATAATGGCGGATAGGCATATACAAGTGAACGAAACGAACGTTTGTCTCATGACAAAAATTGAATTCAACCGATGTTATCACATTGTGACTGTAATCAATGCTAACTATTATTAAAAATTATGATTATTTTCTTTATTTAGCTCAATATTGAGCGCATTTCTCATAGCATATTACGAAACGTCGACACATCTTCTCGTACAAAAAAAAAAAGTATAATTACAAAATAACACATTAAGAATATCTGGGCATTCGTTTAGGGGGGTGCCAGCTGCTACCCTATTTAAATAAGATGCTTCTGGACGTAAAAAAAAAAAGTTGTAAATTAGCTGTAAGCCTGGGTTTTGGGTGTTTTGATTCGTACGTCTCAAATTCAGCAACCTTAAGACCGAACGAAGTATTAATATACTATATCACCCCATCATTGTAATTAACGTAACCGTAGCACAATGTTTATGACGGAATAACTGAACCGGAAAACTTTGCAGAATTGACTTGAAGTTATGAAAGATAAATATCAGTTTAAGATATCATTATATAACGAAGTAAAAAATACCTAGTTTTGTTATGCTCCGCTCCGACTTAGCTGTCAGCTACACTAATTTCGCGTACGGCTAAGTGAGCACTCTTATTAAAATTATATAATTACAATGTTTCGTTTACGCTATGATACGAACCGGCCCAATTTGCAGGTAACGAGTGTATAAAATACAGAGAGGTATGTGTGAGATGACAGTTGAAAAGTGGGCGGAATTATTAATGGCCATGTTAGCTACAACTGAACTGTTATGCTTTACCCTTCAGGACGAGGCCTTTTGTAACAGGTTGGGGCAATAACCTTTAAACTTAAGTACGTTGAGTTGACATATACAAAATTGCGTATCACGAACGTCAGCAAACTCCAGACAAATCCCTCTGCCAAGGCTCTGGTTTCTTCGTTCATCTAAGGGTGTCTTCTGAATGGCGAAAATTGAAGACTCAGTCCTTCACGAAGTGTTTCTTACGCCTATAACTTAATCGGACAACGCATAGTTAATACTAATCGTTTGAAACGAGCTCCGAAAGCTGGCAAATTTCTTCCTCTTTTTTCTTTTGTGATCTAACGTAAACTAAATAAGCTCAATATCCAGTCGTATATATTACACAACAAGTATACTCTCTATCTTTATATGTAAAGAGTAATTTTGCTTCAACACTATAGCAACGATCTCTTGTTTTGCAAATTTATAGCCTTTGTCTTGGAATATACCGGAATCTGAAACAGCGACTCTCTTTTACTGGCCAGCACAAATCCTAAGGATTTTCTGACGTGGCAGGTTAAACCTATAGAACTTTCCGTGAAACCCGATTTAATTGTTTCACTTTGTAAAATTCGTTTTATCTCGTTAAATCGTTTACTAGCCATTATGATTCGCCTAAAACCCAGTTCGATTTATTTAATAACCGTAGAACTTATCCCTACCGTAGAATATCATAACTTAATATACTTGTCTTAACTGCTGCGAACAGTATACTCATAATCCATAGTATGATCTTAATCGGTAGATTCATTGCTCAGAGTTTATGAAATAGTAAATCAAAGACGCTATATATTTATGCCCTTTAACGGTATACGATCATCATGTCCCAGCATTACGTTTCGTATTGTGAATACCGTTACCCATGTTTTCAATACGTTTTTCTAGTTCCTCTGACCGACATCTGTTGCGTCTCAAACGTGTTATAAGGTAAAATCGAAATTTCTCTTAGCTCTTTTCGCAGGTTTAGTGTTCAGCCACTTGGCTAACAACCGGCAACAAATCCATCATTACAATTTGCTGATAGCTTGAATTAGGGCGTGTGAAGTAAATCAATCATCGTCACTAGCTATGTATCTAGATCCAATATTCAGCTATTTTAGTATATGGACAGAAAGTGTTCTATATTTTCGTAGCTTTTATTCGCATCACCGATTTCGCTGCCCTCGTGAGTGATTGAGCTGAAGCATCCATTGGACGTTTTCCGATTCGTTGCCTTCAGGATGAAGAGATATGGTAATAGAGAGGTGCTGCTTCGAAAGATTCGTCACAATACCATACACTTGTCCTAGTTGTTTGTACTACTTTATTATAATTGACGGTGCTAATTTTCTCCCGTAGTGATAAAAATCATTCTAGGCCACTATCCGAAGCTCTACTCGTTCACGACAATAGGTGTCGCTTGACGAGCATTCTAACGTGTTTAGCAAAACGCTAAGCGTATAATGCTGCCTTCCTCCCTAAATCAAGTCCAGGACGTGTCTCTCATTTTATAGGTAATTTCTGCCGCTATTGCGTAGTTCAAGAATCCTTAAAGGTTCAGTGAACGAACCCTCTTCTGTTAGGTCTCGTCCTACAACAGGCTCCTGTGTCTAGGAAGTTCGGTCACAACATCGTCCAGTTCGAAAATATATTGCCCGAGCAGATTGTAGGCTGGATGAGGATTGCCAGGTGTACGTGTTTCCGGTGAGGGTCGGATGAATTCGCCCACTAGTATTTAGCAAAGCCAAAGGGTAGCGATATGATTAGGAACGAGCTTGAAAATCATCCTGATCTGCCAGTAGTGCGCGGCTGGTTTGTTGAATGATAAAATAACAGTTAAACTTATAAAACGATTTCCCTGTAGTTTAGATAAAGTGAGCCTTGTGTCCATTCGGTGGAACCACTAGAGAGAAATCAACGACGGTCAGGCAAGCACTGCCTACATTACCAAAGTATAGTACCTCTCTAATATGATAAGAAAAGCTATTTATTTGTTATAAAAAAAAAAAAAAAAGAAAAAAAACTGCTGCTGCTACTAGCTGAATCGATTAAAATAGAAAATATTAGGGTATGATATCCTTTATGCACGGAGCGAAGTCGTGTTCTAAGGCAGATCGCGCGATTTTTTGGGCCTTAATATGACCAAGTGGATATTCGCATCCTATAATTAATTTTGTTTTCGTGTGGGGCACACCATTCAGATGAACCAATAACCGTGAGGAAAATAATATCTTTCTCATATTATAGCAACGGATATATAATATTCAATATCTCTATGTCTTATGGCATAATAACATATGACTGTTAACAGCTACTACTATACTTGATTTGTATAGATTAAATGGAATGAACTGATTTTCTAACTATAAAAAAAAAAACAGTTGTTTGTAGTACGTATAGGACGAACTGATGTAAAAGTGGCATTATCAAACTTGCCGGTACTTACCTCCAGCTTCACTGCTTTGGGTTTCGTTTTTACTTCCTAACTTTTTATTTCCGTATTTGATTTTTATTGTTTTAAAAAAAAAAAAAAAAAAAAACTTTATGATCAACACAATGCTAGAATAGAATGTTCAGGTCCATCCCTCTGTCTGAACTAAAATTCCCCTGTCTGATGAATCTGTATGAACATATATCGGCCAACAGTGCCGGTCTGGAAAGCCTTTGACGACAAAAGCGCACAGTCTATTATACAGCCATTGCAGGTTAAAGAAAACAGGGAAAAGAACTATCTAGCTTTTTTTATTTTTAGTCAGAAAAAAAAAAAAAAAAAAAACTAAAAACAACAACGGAATTCTATATCAAGAAAAAAACATAGTCCACACAGATTGAAGACAATTCAACACATAGGACATTCACGGCCCGTTATTATGAAGCCAAAACGCTTTTCTTCAATCATTGATATAGAACACTGATTTTCCTTTTTTTCCTTCCTTCGAGGTCTGTGAGATGATTTCTGCCGTTCGGCCAAAGCCACTAACTATCGAAATAATCTGCGCTTTCTGTAATTGCCATGTGACAATGATTGCAATTTTCAAAATGAGTTCGTTATCACGAAGAGGCGTTCCGCTAGGCACGGGTCAAAAACTGTCCTTTTTCGTTCTTTTTAGGCATTTCTACTTAAGCTCCACAGTGTGTTGCTTACATCTTTATTAGCCAATGATCCAGTTGCTCCTTGGACTGTAAGGAGTGCACGCTGCGTGTTTAGAATAAAATCAACTAAACCTATAGAAATATTATCTCGTTAGCGTCTATCACCGGCGCCATTTCGAAAAACGGGTAAATGAGACAGTGGCGTATATATGAGTCAGTAACTTATGTGAAATACATGAAAATAGATAACCATTGACTGAATTCCTATATACGCGCGTGTGAGTCTAGACGAGAAATATTCGTGCAAGGTTCCCTTTAATTATCCGGTTTATCGTGCACGTTTTGCCCGGTAACCTATTTGATATTTTGTACAGCATCGCGATCACTTTTTCAATTATGCATATCCATACGCGAGAATATAGTGCGCTTTTCTGTATGGCCATTTTGTATGGTTTGGACCTGCTATACCGGCTCACCAGCGTAAAATTCACACACTTGTTTTTGCCCGAACATCATTACATACCGAATGGAGACTTTTAAAAGTCTCATCCATGCCCACCCATACCAGGTCAGCGTATGCTTAATATCACAAAAGTATTCTCTTCTCAGAAATTATCCTCTCCGCGGGTTGTTCCAGTCGAATTTTACCAGTGTAATACTGGCTACGTAAGTATATCTTTGCAAAGGCTTTACTAGTTCGATCGACGAGGCGAAGATCTTCTGCTAGATGCACTCACAAACTTTGATCATTTACAGACGCTTATCTATGTACAGCGACTTTTCATGACCGTGGGCAGAACCACTGAGAACATGACCATCTGGCCGTTTCGTCGTGCCCCTCGAACATCCGGGTTTCGAGACGCCGCCGCGGCTCTTTGCCGGCCCAGTAAATGGTCGTCGGTGGTCAGTGCTGTGCTTGGTTTTTGAACGCGGTGGTCTTCGCACTGCAATAATCCTGTACACCGGACATCGACGGCTGATGTGATGTTTAGAATTCTATTCATTATTATGATGGTTTCACTGAAAGTACAATCATGGGAAACTGGATATGAAAACCACTATGCTAGATATACCCTCCACTATGTATCATAAAGACTATTCATTGCTTCACGCATTCGAACTTCTAGCTGAAAGCTACCCTATCAGGCTAGTTTGATAAAACAAACTTATGGAAGCTAGTAAGCTGAAGTTGTGAGGATGGGATATCGTATCGGGGAACATTTGTGATTGTTACGAACGACGAGAGGCAGTGATACAATTAAATGCCTGTACAACTGAAGTTCAAACACTGTTAAGTGTGGTTATTAAAAAGGAATGCTATAGGCAGCAGCTGGACAGGTTAAGGTCTCCTATTTGGTTTTACTAGGTTTGAAGGAAGTGTTAAGGTCGTTGAGCGAAATGACCAACAGGTACGTGAAGTCACGGCTTCGTGACAACTTATCGTTGTTATCGTTTCGGTACAGAGGCAGACGGGTTTGCGCATGACGTTTTTGCGAACTAATCTGTCACTGTTATACAATGCGGTAGACAGCATTGAATGAAGTATGATAGATAATGACGGGCAATGCGATGGTAAGGCGTAACATATTAAAAGGGAGCAAAACGAGAACAGTCATAAATAAAGCAACTCTAGAAAATCCCTATAGATACATGTTTGTAATCCACGGAAACGTAACGAGTTTCTTTTTTAGAAGATGATTAGAACCTACCATCCTAAGCCTGCGTGGCTGTTGATAATAAATCCTTGTCCTTTTGCTCTAATGGTTTCTTCCTGCTTTGACAATCAAATAGGTGCTCTAATAATAATAATAGTTGATATTATCATTATTATTATTATTATATTATTACTATGGTTATTCTTATTCTACAATATCATACAGAAATTCCAGTCGTGTTGCACAAAATTACGTATTCGCACATCTCGATCATCGCTCGAATAATTCAACGACTAATAGTCGAGACCGTGTCTCTGTATCGAGGTTAGTAATCAGAATGGCTCTAGCCCGCTACTATTAACCCCAATACAGTCGTCAGAGATCAGATTTTCCGCGTCAATTTTTACGTACCTCCTGCCGCCGATCTGACATGACGAATGGATATTAACGCCCGTTACTATTATTAGCGAATATAATATCGTTGCTATCACTCGCTGCAGTTATCGACTTATACACGTCTTAGTTTAATGGAACGACCAATTTTCTGCAGCACTCACCGCACTCTCACGTACGTAACACCGCATCTGTAATCTGCTTGCCTACAGAAGAGGGGGGCGAGAGCTGAAGTCGATTCCGGCACTCACCCAGGTTGCCGTCATTACGAGAAAATGACTCTATTGATTAATTAACAACAGTGCGGATTCGTAAACCGAAGCTGCTGATGAACGAGTAATACAAACATGAATTTGTTGGTTTTACAAATGCATTAGTAGAATTATCTCTGTAAGCAGGGGTATTATCTTTTATTGATGCGTTGTACCCGCATCGTTGGTTTACTCCCTTGCCGTCTTTCCGTCTCTGTAAAACCGATGACACACGATGTTTTTTAATAAGTACAACATTTCTCCAAATGTAGATTCGTACCGGTAATGCGACGGCTACCTCTCGTACGCTTCGGTTTCGGGGCAAAATTCCGCAAAATACTCATCAGTGGGCATTCTCAGTTTTCGCTTCGGGGCGATCACACATCGGTCAGAATATACATAATACTCTAGGAAGACGTCAGCGCCATCTGGGTGAGCTTTTTGTCCTACAAGGAAACTCTTCCTCGTAATTTTCGGAAAGGCTCTTTTATAACACATGGCTAACCTAGTAAAAGCCGCGGTATTGCTTGATGGCTGACGGCAGAACTAGGTCTAGGTACGCCCTATCCAAATAGCGAGTGAAGGAGCGAGTGAACAGAATATATATATAGGTCTTGGTAAAAGATTATCATGCGCTCGATTGCCTATGCTGATGAAGTAATGGTCGAAGTAAGATAGAGGTGATTAAGAAGCTTAATCATGACGAAATACGGATTACAACGCCGCGTATTTTGATGATTGCTCGATGAATCAGCGTCACATGTCCATTATGGCGGTCCTTAAGGTCGGATTATCCTAGAACGTGATTATGCGAGCCTATGCGCCTAATTCAGGTAATGGACGCTTAGGCGGATGCGTTCGTGAGTCTTTGTATCAAAATATAACAACATAAACCTGTTCACAGATGAAGTTAAACTACTTCTGTGCCTATTAATCTATAACTATTAACAAGATATCATAAAAACTTTCGGTTGTTGAAAAAGACAGTATGTTTTATCTAATGATGATGAAAATTTCCTGGACTTGCATCCATTATCGATTTTATCTTTTCCATAGGGAAGCCCCTTTCAGAAGAGTGTAAGCAATCTTGAGATACTCTCAGACCTGCGATGTCACCACTAATCTCCACAGAGGTAACAAGATGTTTCATCATCCCTTATTGCCAAAAAAAAAAAACAGGCCGCACAGGATCCGTGTTAGTGTTTGCAACAATGTTCAGTTAAGCAGGGGACCGGTTGAACTGCGGAGGTGAATGCAAAGATCAGACCTTGTCCTTTCCTAGGGAGCGGAAGAAAATTACGCCCTGTTCAAGCATCGTAATACCCACTAACGAATGTTATTAATTCGAAATTGAGGTCGGTCACGTGGACAACACAATTGAACATTTGAATTTTTAGCCTTGGATATCGAATATTTCTGAAGCCTAGATCGTGCTAAATAGATTCAGTACAATGTGAAAGTGAAATTACAAACTAATTGCTATCTGCACACTGGGGAGTAGCTCAGGGAAGCTTTAGCTTCGAAATAACAAGAAATGAAAAGATTGTAGGCGCCCAAATGTTTAAATCAGGGTTGTTACCTAATGTTGAAGGCGATGTTTACAGACAACTGTCTACGTGCAACAGCTAGAATGAAATACGCGTAGCATTAGTGTTATGGGATCGTTTGTTGGACATAGTATCGATTTGTTCATGCGTCTAGAGACACATACGATCGAACAGAATAAAAGTAAATAAGGACGAATTTGGATATATACAAGGTCTATAACAGATGTTACCCTCACATATGGGACTTGCGGTCCAGCTAAAACCAAATCTGATATTCATAGCTTTATAAACAAACTATGCTTCTTTCTCTTGTATTTAGTCTGTACACACGCTTTCTTCCGTGATACTGATAAGTGTCCAAAAATTAGGTTGACAATTAGTTAATTCGCGCCTTGATCGCAGCGTGAGTCATTTATTTAAAGATTCGTCAACCCACTGAATAGAGTTGATTAAAAATATATTAATATATATATAATATGAAAAAAAAAATATTAATTTTCATAGCTTAAACAAATAAAACAAAATCTAACAGTAGAAACGCTATACAGATTGAGTTTTTCTGCACTTAACCAACGGTGAGTAAGCAGATTGTAGTGTCAGAAAATGTACGTCCTTAAATCCGGAACGAAACAACGAGGCATGTATCTTAGTCAAAAATGATTACCTCCAAACCTACCACAACGGTGAGGTGGCCATGGCCTGAACGACTTTGAACTCCAGTCTACTTTCGGCGAGTTCTTGCAGATGCACGTAAAGGTAAACTCTGTGTGTAACCTCGAATGCCGATCGGGTGCCTTTCCTTGGTTACCCTCAATGTACCGGTCGGTTAAGTACAGCTACCGTTCACATATGAAAGGACCCGTCCATTTCATATCGTTGGACTTCACGCGTGCGCCTCGTTAGGTAAGCCTGTTCCAGTACAATGCTCCCGAACACTTACAATCTTGTCGTTTGCACTTGTGTTCGGCTCCCTCCTGACTTTTCCTGCTGGTAAAAGTCTATCCCGGAAGTAGATGCTAGGCGTACTGCTTCGATCCACTATTGTTTTATCATCACCTAGGCCCCTTCTAGATTTTCACTGCGTTGATTGTACTGTGGCCGTAAAAACAACGGCGCTGCAGGAGCTCTGGAGTATCCGATGCCACGGGGGAATAGTCGACTTCCTGCACGTGAAAAGTGTGCTCCGAAAATGGCGCATGCATCAGGCAAACGTAAGGATCAACTGCATGTGTTGCAATTGCATACAGTCAAAACTATCTACCTCGTTATGGAGTACCTGTTAAACGCCTGCGACTTAAATGTGTAGGTTTCGACATAGTGTCGCTGACAACATATGTGGGCACCCATGTCAATAAAAGAAGGAAAAGGGTAAGTGTCTATCTGTTGTCTAGACTTAAATCCTGTGCACAAATATCGATCGTTAGAAACCTATTCAAGACAAAAAAAGGTTTCAAAGCGCCAGGTTTTCTTTGCTGCCATATCATCGGCATGAACATCAAGGGTTGACGTTTTAGACTGGCAAACTTTGATTACGTGTACGCTTTTCTTTCTGCATTAAGTATAATATATAACTTAGGGTAACGACGTCGTCAAACTTGAGAACGACCCTCAATTTAAAGCGATCCGAATAAAGAAAAAGTCTGTCGTTGTTATGCTCGTCTGAACAAAAGCAGACTTCACGGAAACGGACAGGTACAGCTAGATCAGATTTTTGCTGAATAATGTTTTTGTGTTTTCTAATTCTAAGTCCCAACTGGGGTTGTGGGTTTCGCGTTGTCTGGGCTTTAAAATAAGATTTGTTCCGTTATTTTGCTATCGATGTTATTATAGTCCTCATAGATCCGACTGTAGCAGATGGATGTCCCTCGTGAGGAAGAGGATCGCCGAATAAGAAATATTAAAACAGTTCATTCTTGATTAGAGTTCAGCGTGGTTCGCTAATCAGCAAAAATACAACAGAGAACATCGATCACCGAGTATCGAACCAATCACAAAGTAAAGTAAGTTTTCCATCATTCGCGAAACTTACGTTTAACCAGTAAAGCGCTAGGATCCGAAATGATGGAAAACACTATCCGTTTCTTAAAAGTGCTGTTTAGGCTAGATGGGCTATATTCAGTCTGCTACATTGATTATGAATCCGTAGGTGCAAAAATGTTATTTTATTACTTATTTATGTCTTTATATTTATTTATTATTATTATTATTATCATATATTTCATCATATATTGTTTCGTAAAATAATAAAAGCAAATTTTGTTGTTCAACTGAATGGTAGACAATGTCGGGAATTGATGTCCTTGAGTTATCAGCAGATAATTTAAGATTGTAGGAGTACAGTGCACTATTACACAGCTTCTTATGTAGGAAAATAAGCATTAGCGTTGGTTTTCAATAGTGAGTGTATGTTGAGTACAAGTAGCCAGGGCTACAACAGTGGGTCGCAGAAGTTTATGGTATGACCCGAACCTGTCATGAGCATCCCTGTAGGAGCATTCGAAAATAATACCTTTTAGAGTACACATTGTAAAAAAATCTAGCATTTCTGTATAGTTTTATATATGAGTTTTGTTGTATGCTTTATATCAAACAAGTGGCAAAATATGTATATATATATATATATATATATATATATGCCACTTGTAGAAGCTTGCCTACGCAGAATTATCTCCTATTTGAGTTTCTCTAACCAACAAATGGATCCAACATTCTATTCAACTACGGTTTTACCGCACTTTCGGCATATTTGAATTCTACCCAGTTTACAGCGCCCTAAACAACACGACCCAAGTACAGCGACCCAAATGGAGTTGAACACCCTATCGGAAATGTAGCCTTTTCAGAGTCCACAGAATGTAAAACTCTAATGTATTATATGTTCTGTATGCCATGAATCAAAATGAGCACATATCGCTTTCAAATAATGAGAGTGCAAAATAGTTTGCAATTTGCCGTGCTTTGTCCTTTATGACCTAGTTTTACTACATTTGTAGAACCGTCTTTGGCCTCAGCGGCCCTACGGTGGGAATTTTTCATAGATGTTTACGCATCAAACACAAACATGAACTTTCACCTCCGCAGAAACAAAGAACTGTATTTTAAGCAGCCATTTAAGAAACATACTTAAACCTTTAGAACAGTGTAAAAGAAATAGCGGGCGTCATATCTAACGGAAAAAGCCAAATTTCATTTACTCAGCTTTAGTAGGTAGTGGCCCATGATTGTATAAATACAGGTCAACAACATAATATTCCAACATCACGAATAATTTATAGGATTAGGAACATTTTCTGTCATACGGGCTGTATGAGTTTTGTTGAGCTTAGAAATCTAATCCGAAAGATTTGCCCGACGTTCTAACAATAATATAAAGGGGACAACGAGCGGCGTGATCTTATCACAATTTTTCCGCATCTGAAGCAGCTAGATGTATCGCCAGGCTCGTAGAAACCTGGTTTTCTGCGAAATCTATGATGGAACCCATATATGGCAAGTATCGTCCCTATCTACTCGTTGTTCCTTGCCGCACCCGAAACAAAGAAATCCCCATGAACCTTTGAGAATTTTTGCCCCCAGTTTGAAAACTCAAAGCGACGAAATAGATCCTCGGATGGCAAGTTCAAGTCGACTAGAGGATACGCAAGACATATTTAAGTCCCATGTGTAAGCCCCCAGTACTTTTTTGAGGAAACGGGCTTCAACACGAATTCTGGTAGGACCCTTGCAACGGGTTAACTTCTCAAATATTTTCTGTCACTCTCTACGACTTTGTACCCGCCTTGTTCCTTTGGTACGTCGCGGCAGAAACTTTGATGTGCAGGCAATGCTTGAGATTCTCTTCATTATCAAATGTACATTTACTAATTTAGTTCGCCAGCGGTGGCAATTCATCGGCGTCAAATGAATATGGTGGCGCGTATTTACTATAACTTTCTCCGAGGTAAATGGTCCAGCCTATTTAACACATAAACTGGGCATGCGGATGCAGATGCTCGTTAAACGTTTTGTCGTTTCGAACACTTGTCAGGATACAAGATCTTTTCAGTCGCATCAAATGTAGATCGGGGTTTATCTAGAACAGAGATCTGGCTTAGGATCGTGCTAAAACGTGCCTTTCAAAGCTATGCATTCCTTCCTGTACTTCATATTGTCATTACTTCTCATCAGCCGTAACAGTTCTGTGTAAAAAAAATCTGTTGTTATGGCTGCGTATAAAAAATGAGTCTGGGAAAGATTTTGAAAGCACGAATGTGTTTCATCATGTTCTTCGTTCAGCTTATGGGAAACGCAGGCCTTTAATTCTAGCCTTCTCACAAAATTTTATGGATTTCAAATATTTCACGATTGTCACATGATGACCGCATAGATATACGATATTCGGTCAATTTACGAAGTGCCTGTCGGCCGACCTCTTTCAAAAGTGCCAGCAGAGCAGGTATGGAAAATGCGTCTATTCAGAAACATCGACCCTCTTCGGCGCCTGAGCTCAAGCTATAAGTCCATTGATGAAATAACGAGCGCAATGAAATTAAGACAGGCTTATGAACGATACAGAATACACACATACGTATTATTTACACACGAACTTTATATATATAAATATATATATGTATATATATATATATATATAAAGTTCGTGTGTAAATAATATATATATATATATATATATATCCAATAATACTGTCTTATATTCAATATCAAATAATGTTCTACAACTATAAGCAATATCAACTGCGAGGTCTTTTCAAATAGTATCAATTTGAGGAAAGACGAGAGAAAGACTTAGCATTTAACAGGAACCGATCATTTGATTTCAGCTAAGTGGCCGATTAATTAATCCATAAAAGAAACCTAAACCTTGCAGCCATCGAATACCGCAAAGAAGCAAATCTTTTCTCGTTGTTCGTCCGCCGTCAAAAGTCTGCTCTTGGCATTACCGCCACTAATATCACTACCGCTTATATTCTCTTGTTAAGGGGGTTGCGGGGGAGGCGGAAGAGCCATGGAAGTGGATTAGAGCAGCAATTAGACCGATGGCTTGGCCTGGTCAATCGGTATTACTACTCAGCGCACTACTTCTCTGGAAGCAGAAAGCCGATTGTGTGCTCCTGGCGGATTTCCCAAGAGAATGGACTATTTCAAGAGACTCATTGTATGAGAAAGAGGAAAGGCAATGAAAACACTCCGCATACAATTACGACGACGAAGTAACAGCAGTGACAGGCAATAAAAAGAAACAGGATGATAGGTGTGCTATTGGAGGGACTGTCCTCTCTTCAGCACGCAGAAAAAAGCGGATAACAGAAATGCAACCACACTGTATTAATATCGGCTGAGGCTAGCACAGTAATATACAAGTAGATGGATGCATACTACGCGTCAGTGGGCGCGTGTTGGAGACGAGTACTAAGGCATGTAGTTAGACAAAGGATGTGTCCACAGCAACTATGTACATGAAATGAGTGGTAACATTGATATCCTTAGGCGTACCACAGACAAAGACACCGGAAAAGGTTATAGGTGGAGCTCGATACCATATGGGGACAAATCGCGTTTGTCCACCTTCTATGATCTACTAAACATCGGAGGTTTTCATATCAATCATAATAGGGTACAACAGAGGATGGAAGCATATATTCGTTAGTTAAAGGACAGCAACCCTGTCCCAATACTTACAAGCGTTTATATAGATGTATCGCGCTGATTATTACAGACAATAAAACCACTTTTATGTTACTATACAAGCAGGTCGCTCTTAATCTCACAGTTTTTAAATGGCACGAATATTTAACCGGAAACCAGTCGAGTAACGAATGAGTTTGCAAAATCTAGGTTTCCTACAATCAGCGGATATCGAACGGCCCGTTCCACCTTAATAGCAAGACGTATTGACCTTAAGATGGCCTATTTACATAAACAACTATACGATTGAATTGCATTTCTCCCTTCGACATCCGTTCACGTCTCACCTAATATTCACGATCGTCAATCGTTTGTCGATTAACCGACGCAGAGTTTCTAAGCCTTCTTTGCCTAGAAGCCTGCACAACACTTACGCGAGTTCAACCTGCCGCCAACATCAATGGCGGTTAATTCAAATTACTGTCATGCGCGAAAATACACAAACTTACTTACCCACAATATCCTTTCCATTGCTCTCTTTCTTATTCGGCTTAAGTATTTGTCAACTTCTCGCCTGTAATAAATTGCACGATTTCCGCATTGTCTATGCTGCTAGACCAAAATGCTTTCTTCCCTGTTCGCCCTTTTTTCTTCTTGGTCCTTTTCTGCCGCTTACTTTCCTTTTCAGGCTCACTATACTTCCCCACCTTTACTCACTGCAGTCTTTTCAAAGGGCTTTCTTGCTCACACTCCTTCGCTTAAGATGTGGAGGAAAGCTAGTCACGCCCACGCACCTCGCTTCATCCAGGAGCAATAGCAGTACCGCAAGCAGTAACGTAGCCAAACCGACTCGCCGACGATTTCATCGCCGTGTCTAGCAAATTCAAAATTTAAATTTTCGGGTCCGCCCCTCGTCTGATCGTAGCTCGTCTTCCCGTTCGCGCGCACTTTTTAAATTTCCGCCTCCTTCACGCCTTCATCTCCTTGGCCCCCATTCGGAGCGCTTACCAACTCTCTCGCTATCACTAACTTTTCTCATCGTTTCTTGTTTGTGTTTCAGTGCCCCACTGCTATCCCAGTGCCCACTGCGGGGCGAGAAGGGGGTTCTAGCAGGAACCTCCTTCTCGTCTCGCCTAATTTTCTCTCGTTCATCTCTTCGCCGCCAGGTTGAGTTCGCACTATCTACTGGAAAAAAAAGCCTCTTCTCTTTGTTGGTCTCTGGCTGTCCGCTGCTCCTGCCGCCACCGTTGCTTCTAAGTGGTTAGGCGCGAGCGCGCACTAGTATAGAGCCGAATGGGACCGCGGCGAAACGTCTTCTTTTTGTTGGAGCCTATTTTTTTATGTCTTGCCTATGTGTAACAAGAACTTCTCTTCGCATGTGCTCTTGAATCTACTTTAGCTCGGTTGTATAGACTGCCATAGCTGCCTTGAGCGGTACGCCGGAATCGAGACTTTGCCAGTGCTTCACCCGTGCGTCGAAGACTTCAACTGCTCCGAAGGCCTCGATAGGGACCCTGCTGTTGCGCTCGTTTCCTCTGGCATTCTCCTTTGCTACATCATAGCCTATGCACGTTGATACAGCCCATGCACAGAGAGGCCAATGAGCGAACGGCAGCAACAGTACGAGCCGGAACAGACGCTGTAGACTTGCAGAGGCTGTTCTCCTTCAGCTGCTAATCAAGTTTGCAACTTCTTTTACGCTGCCATTCGCTGGCTGTACGAGCCTAAAAGAACATACTGGTGCGGAAGCGATTTTGCCGGTAGCAGTAGGCGCCTCATGCAAAAGAGCGCTCAGCCAGGAACTCCTCAAGTCCAAATTTGATTTGTCTTCTCGTCATCGGCCTCTGCTTTTACACTCTATCGTCGTGTTAAGCGCCGGCTTACTGGGGCCAGTGTTCAACACCCAGTAAAAAAACAAGCTGGAAGAAAAGAAAAACGAAAACGTCAAGAAGAACCTGATTGGAAGGATAATGGGCAAAGTGAACAGGTGTGGAGACATTTATCCATACTATCCGTGCTTTTGCAGCTGGTTGAAGGTTGGGACTTCTGATAGCTGCAACTCAGCTACTAGCAGCGGGAATAGCCATGACGCAGGATGGTAAGGGCCAGTGGATGGAAAATGGCACAGACAACTTATACAGAAGGAACAGTGTCACCCACAGATAGTAGGTATGGCACCACAATACACATATATAAGTACTCAAGTGTCTAAAATATTGCGTACACGTAATACAATGCGTAATACGTAGGGCAGAAAGCGGGTGAAAGCGGCATCGAAGCAACGAATGTGCTTAAAAGCGAGTAAAATAATTGACTAGTATTGAGAAGGGAGATATTTGCAAGTAAATAGGGTAGCGGCTTTTGAACTAAGCAGGAAACGTTTCTCGAAACAAAAAGTTGTCAAATCCAGCTGAAATATCAGATCCAGAATGGTAACGTGCGTCAAAGGAGACCGCTTGGAGCGTCGCTGGTCCGTCATCGATTCATCACGAGAACACCGAGGTATAGCGTCTGTATGGTTTTAGCAAACAGATATGCCGTCCCAATAATGGTGATGAGTAGGTAAATTTGAGCTAATATATCGATTGTAAAAGACAGAAAGAAATATTTCTGGAATATGAACTGATGGATCTCTGCGTATAGCTATACTTGTAAAAAGTATGTTTTCACCGCTACACTGAGGGTGGTTTGATATCGATTAAAGAATCGCTGACGTTAGCTATTTTGAGTAAGGCTGACAATGACAAAAGCCTTTACCTCGCTTTACTATCATGAAGAACTGAGCTATCCGAAATCATCGATAAAAAAGAGTACCCTCTATTATTCCTTGCTTAATAAAATTAGAGAGACGTTTTGTGGCAAGTGGTGCAGTTGGGATCTATAATTACTGATCTTTTTATTTGGAAGAGTTGGGCGCCATTCAGTCTTACTAGAATATTAAAAAATACGTATTCAATCTATTTTTGGGAATTACTTCAGCGTTGGCAAATTAGCAAAGCAAGTGGCATAAACATTCCAGTTTTTATGAATGGTACCGCTATTTTAACACCATAGCAACTTTAGTCTAAATTTAGGCAATGTCCTGCTAACCGTATTATCAGTATACGGCCTAAATGTTTCACCACGAGCTGCGCAAGCGCTCAAAGCTCGATTTCCTAATATCCGTTACCTACGATTTTTCAATGACAAATATCAACACATCCAAGAAACGTGTCTACCATCCAGGAAACCATCGGTCCCTACAAACAGGTAACTCGTACTCGACTGAGTGCCTGACTCGTCATGCACCCCTCTCGCGTATAGTTTGAACGCAATCTCTCGTAAAAATGGATCTGTTCGCTCGTTCAAGTAAATCCTGAAGAAAACTCGCTTAGAATGCGTTTCATGGTTACACGCTGGGCCCTTTTCTACCAGATCAGTAGCCTGTAGGCTACTGATCTGGTAGAAAAGAGGCTACTAGGCAGATCAGTAGGAACGCAATACTGCAGCAGTGGAGAGTATTGAGCTTTTAGTTTTAGCATACCGGATCGTCTGCTTAGAGATGCTGGTTTCTACGTACTCGCATGTGGGTTTGATAAAAGTAGTGTTAGTTGTGCAGTGATGAGTGAACGACTTAATGAATGTCCTTGTAAACAGTGTGGTGATATATGAACGAACGGGACTCCTGGGACAGGGTTCCTTCTCCGAAGGGAACACTGCCATACCCCAGGATCTTCCCTCCATGTATCGACCATTTCGCCCAGACAGAGAGAGTAGGAAACGATGGAGGTTCTGTGCAAGAAAAAGTTAGAGGGAGAGAGACAGTATTTTCGCAACTTCTCAGGAAAAAAAGCGGATTTTAGTGCCTATGCAAAAGGGTAACATTGGTGCCTTCCTGTCTCCGTCTCTTGGTCGCTGGTTATTACACTGGATGGCTACAAGGAGCTTGGTAGCAGTGGTAGCAGAAAAACGAATTTTCGATTGAGATACAATCTTGAGGTCGCCGTAGTGGTGGCGCCATCTGTTTGCTGTTGGTGTAGCCGCTACAGACAAAAAATACGGATACCGTGAGAATGGAGGAGAGGCATGTTAAGCGTGCGTCCCAGCCCTCGATAATTAGGACACTGAAGGGTACCGAGTTATAATAGTACCTCCAACGCTGCAGCAATCGAGGAGGCTGGTGTTGCTACCGTGTTTATAAACTGATGTGCGCATGTTCTATACGAAATAAATAGAAGTGGATATGTGTAGAAAAAAAGCAGATGAGATCAACAAAGGATTACGGAATCTCGATCGTGCAGTTACAAACATTATGTGTCATACCAAATTCATTTGCTAAAAGATTCTAGTAATTCTAGAATTTAACTGATACAAGAATATAGTTGTCTTGAAATAAAAATCCAAAATACTATACGGTCAGGATTATGTAACGGAAAGAATTTTGGGCTTGGGTTCAATAAACTTCTACATTTACTCATTATCCAGATTCGAAAACCTGAAACACTAGGTTAGAATAAAAGTTTTCATGCCGGTTTACAGAACAGAAAACGTTACGTTACA
This sequence comes from Varroa destructor, assembly GCF_002443255.2. Classification (NCBI taxonomy): domain Eukaryota; kingdom Metazoa; phylum Arthropoda; class Arachnida; order Mesostigmata; family Varroidae; genus Varroa; species Varroa destructor. The sequence continues at coordinate 9,544,339 of NW_019211457.1, read as the reverse complement.
TTTTTATGCCTGTGACAAGTTATGTATTTCTCGTCATTTGTTTATTTCGCTATCAAACGATGTATGTCGACCAGTCAGAAAGTTTTCACCTGCGTTAATCCGTGTAGAAAGAAGGGTTATTCAGAGTTAGTCGCCCAGTGAACGGAAAAAAACATAATTAACTGACACAAGATTTAGAGAATATGGGCAGTGTAATAAAACTTGCCATTTGAAGTCCAGGAGGGCAGCTTTAAGCGTTTGCCGTGCTGCAATGGAGCAGGATTATTTGACCTTATTTATCGGGTTTTATCTCTTGAATAGCCTGGTTCACTTCATACAACGTTGCCAGGCAGATTAAACAAAAATCAATTGTTCGGTTAAAAGAATAACTGCTGGACGAAGGTTCTGGATGAAGATCTTTTTTCTATAGCCAACGATATTCCTGGCCAAATTGATTATTGCGGCCGCGTGATACCCGATATTGGGGAACATGCTGCGATGCGGCATTAAGCCGTAACTCCTTGTCAATTCGGAGAATTTTTGACGTACCCAAGCTACAAATTCCTGTGCATACCCGAAAAACTTAAGATAACTATAGAAGGTCGTGTGGCTGCTTTTCAACCAATTTTTGGTGTTGGCGTCCTTCCTTTAGATGTGCTCTCATATTTTGGCCACTTGAATTTACCAAATTCAAGTGGTCGGCCAAAACGTGGATAACCGCTAGGTCTGGGAAACAGGTTTCAAACTTGGTTAACTATTTCTGAGCAGTCCTTTTAGCATCAACATCATTGCTGTATATAAAGCGAATTTTCTAGATTGTTTTGACAGCGTATTGGCCTCGATGAAACGCTGAGTACAAAGAACCTCGACAAAAAAAAAAACACTACCTGGAACATCTATCTTTAGAGAGTTCTTTCGAGCCCAAATTGTACCAATAATACAATACCGTTACATAGAACAGGAAGCACACTCTCAAATGGTATATCAAAAATGAGCAACAAGCAAAAAGAGGTAAACAATTTAAGGCACATAAACTTTTTTTTCCTTTCCAATCTAATAAGTCAAATGTCTCTACAGAGTATGTTTTTTAGAAACAAAATAAGCTATACGTATAATCTAGGTTTGCATGGGTTGTTTTCAAAGACTTCAGGATAACAAGCAAAGTAAGCTGATTGCTGACAGTATTTTTCAAATACACACAGATCTCTATGTGGCTTCGTGTCTTCTTCTCGTACCTAGTGCTTCTTACTAATCACAACGCCGTATGTACATGACGATAGGCCTATCCCTTCTCATCCACCGAAGCGGTTGCGATTTGTCAATTGTGATTCGAACATTTCTAGTTGTTGTATATGAGGGACGGATGCGGGGCCGACTCGATAGAAGATGTCGAATGAGCGAAGTCAAGGAGTTCTTATCGGTATTCGGTCATCCGCAATGCGTCCGATTGGGAAAATTCTCTGCGAACGACCACATGTCCTTATGGGTAGTTATATCGAAGGAAAGGTACGTGCCTTGTTTTTCCGAATTTTTCAAGAGCCCTTGAAAGGCAGGTTCGGTCCATTCACTGGCCGCAAGTCATCCAGCTTGACCTATTAGTAGTACACGTTTGCTGAATACGTTAACGATATAGTTTAAAATAATGTTTACGAAATATATATATATTCATTACTTAATATGCGTTTATCATTAGACGTGGTAAAGCCTCAACAAAGGCTGTACTAATGTAAATACATTCTTTATCTAAAATTGAAAGCATTCGGACGGACATTTTCTTGTTCGAAAGGTTCTGTGCCCGAATACATGTATGACACGGGAGCGCCCGACCCATGGTTTCTTAGAAAAAAGATTACAACACAGACGAAGTAGCTCGCAGGGAGGGATGGTGATGCGGACAAAAGTTGTTAGCCAGCCAAGCAACTTAAATAATAAATTCAAAAGCTAGCTTGTAGTCTAAATTGTTGAATTTTGTGATTTTAGGAGTACCCCTGGCCACTTATAGATAATGTATATAAAAAAGCGTATTCGCTGCCTCGATACTGGCTGGCGGGCGACAAGGTAGTCCCACCGAAACTGGTACTTAACATGTCTGTAGTATAAATGCACAAGGGATAACAGCCATGCGCTTGTAATTAGAATCACTCTAAATTTTACCTTTCCAGTCAGCCATAGATTCCACTGTCAAGAGGACCATATTATTTTTTTTATTGTCAAATCTCTTCTTCCTGACATCTGCGCTTCTCTGCAAGCTTACATGGAGGCACCGTACCTATGTTTTATAATCATTGAAAACTAAGAATGAATGTTTTCCGTGACCATGCGAGAGGTTAATTGGCTCTCCGCATGGTGCCGTTAGCTCTGGTTTTTTCCCCATTGGCCGCTTGCTTGCACACAAAGAAGGCGGACCTGTTCATGTTTGCCAGTATCCTTGCTAAATATCGGTTTGCGAAAAAAAGGCCCCGTAAACTGGCCTGGAGCTTTTTCTTTCGTCCTTTGTCCATGTAGAAAAAGTGAATTACTAAACCAAGATTATGGCTTACACTTTCCATGCATACATATGTACATATCTTTGTGGGCAGGCCAGCGGGTAGAGAACCGTGAACGACTAATTACTAGGCAGTAACCAGCGATCGGAGCATAAGCGGTACGAGCCGCTGCAGCCAAATTCTTAATTACAACAATCCGTGCTTTTAAGTCGGACCGCTCGACCAACAGAACGCAGCAGAGAGGAATTCAGCTTTCTGCTACCAACCGACCAGCCGAGGAAGCGACTTTGTATCCGGAACGTATCTCTGCCTTTCAACATGTCATTCAACATAGTCTTGGATATTCCCGAGTGATACATGGCGCTATGATTATCGTTATGCGTATGATGTGTACATACAGCTCTTTCTGCTTGCCTTTGCTTGAAAAACCTTGCCTTCTAGAAAAAATGAGAAAGAATAAGATAAGGACCGAGTAACAGGCAACGTCGAAATTGCCTTGCGGGCCAAGTTGTCGTATATAGGATATTCGTTTCGTGCTCACGTCGGCCACCTATTCGGCCCAAACCACTTGCTGGAACCGAATCCCTCTAGGTAAAGCTGCATAGCCTCAGAACAGCTCACCCAAGCCCATTCTCCAGTTCCCAATTTAGCTGGCTATCCAGTCGGCTCCAAAGTGTTCCGTTCTTCTGCATGGATACTACAATTCCTATACACGCTTCTCTTTCTTCTTCAACAAGAGTGCTTGTCGTCCAGTCCCTCAGGTCGTTCCTCTTATATAAAATCCTCCTCGTCAGCCGTTGTTTTGTGCTGCCTCTCGCCTAACTGCGACAGTTGAGCGCTTGAAAGGCCCTCCAGCCAACAGTGACAATTGTGTGCAAAATACATGCACTTCTGTGTATATGGCTGTAACGAGTGGCTTGCTCTCGTTGGTAGCTTGTGCTTTTACTCCCGCATCAACCATTCCCTCATGTCGGCAGCGCGACCATGGTGGCGACGACAAGGCCAAACTCTTGATAAAATGAAGAGATTCCCGCAGGGAGCAGTCTGGGCGCACGCACTGCTGGACATCGGGCACGAGTTTTACCGGACCGTTGAGCTGTCAAAGCAAAGACAGGACATAGAACACCATGTGCGCATTCATCCTGACCAGGACATCCAACCTGGCCTCCGCCAGTTTCCTATGTCGCTCTCGTACTAAAGTAGAAGCTCGCATCGGTCGGGAATGTCATTCGAGCTCACGGTTTGCAGGGACCGCTGCTGTTGCCGCCGCCGCCGCCGCTGACGAACGTATAAAAACAACCATATCACCGGTCAGGTCTGGAGGGAATACTTCTATACGCACATTCATATATTTCGTCAGGCAGAAAATAGCTTAAATTTTCTAATTGCTATGGCTTCTGTCTAATATCTATGGCGTTATAGAGCAGGAAGGGGTGTGCAAGCCTAACTTTTTTTGTGTTTTTATCGGCGATGGAGCTGAAGGTTTAGGTATGTACAGGCATATGATGACGTGGGACTGTCAGTACAGTCTTACAGAGTTTCATCTACGGAAATTGTGTCAAATAGTAGATATAATTATTCATAGACTTTTAAGCTAGTCGTTGATGTTTCTGCCACGGTTTGAATCTACCCGCGTGTCAGGTTGATGTAATTAAGCGTGACGCTGAGTAAAGATCTGCGTGCTCTTTCCGTATGGTTCAAATACCTGGGAATTGAAATACGGTTGCAATAAAATAGCATAAGGTGGATTTAGCAAGCAGTAATTTTGTTGCGCTCTGTGTAAGCGTAGTATTTACATTGTATGATTATTTCCAGGATTCGTCATAAACCGTATAGATTATTTGTTTAAACATCGAAGAGACCTTTGAGCGCGTAAGTTATTCCAATTCGAAAGTTCCCAGCTAATTTTATTGCTAATAAACATATATATGAAGATATAGAATCCAGCAACGCCTTCAGTGTCATTTGTTTTGGCAAGGCGTCATATCCCTCCCAGGTTATATATACTATAAAGTATTCTTGCACACTCGTTTTGAAGTATTTAGATTGTCTTCATGAAGATGATGATCACATCTGTAACCAGTCTAACCAATCGGGCTGCGATTATTGTAAGAAACGTATTAGAGATAGAATAGTGTACAACAAATGTTTCATTATGAGAGCACACATCATCTATACATGTAAAGCTCTTCTTGACTCTTTCTGTATCTATGAGTTACGATCTGTGGTCGTTCCTGCGGCTGTGAGTCTGGCAAACAAGCTTTCAGCTAACCAAATTTCCTCTATATGAAGGTCGACATTGAAATGGTTTTATTTTATATATAAATATAGACATGATATATATGTAGGTAGAAAAATGTGGTCGCATGGGCGAAGACGAAGTTTCTTCATAATATACATATAATAATAGTTCGTTGCATATATACCATTTAATCTCTATAGTTCGAGTTTTACCTCCGATATCGCTGTTGGGCATTTCACCAGACAGTTGGATTCCAGCATGAAACGAAGTCGTGTCTTCTTTTCCCGGGTTTGAACCTGGATCACAACGTGTCTCTAAGACTAGCAAGCAAATACATTATCGATTAAGTTACCATGGGGACAGCTTAGCGGATATTCATTCACCTAACCATTTTCTACTAATAATTTACTGAACGTGTCCATACTCACTCCCTGCAAATGACTATCAATAACATCTACGCGACGTATTTAATCATTGTCCCGGACCGTTAATGCATGTTTACCAGCGACGGTTAACCCTGTCTGTTTTGACGAAATATCGTCGTTTACCATTGTTGGCACATCGCAAGCTTCTTCTCGAAGATACCCACGCCTGAACCCACCGTATTCATCTAAGCATCTTAGAGCCCTCTGTAACGTAGACGAGATTACTTTGCTTGACGATGAAACACTACCTCATATGGCAACGTGTGCCAGGACACGAATATTTTAACTTAAAATAATAAGGGTCAACTTGGCCTGCACAGTCACAAGGTCGACTAATCTGCAGAACGCGCTATGTGCTTATAAGTAGGTATACGAGAAAGCAATTTAAATCCTATAATAAAGATTACTTGTATATTCTGCCTCTATATATAATATACACCTTCAGTTATCTGTACATGATCGTTATACCCTGTGGTAACCTACCAGATGAAATGTACACTTGGTGCCACGTTTACCATGGACTAGTTGCTCCAGCACAATTACCCCACTTAGTCCGAGCAGACCTATCCTTTATCAGTCTGTATTGCTGCATGCCTTGCTTTCATATGTTTAGGCTTGCTGCCGATCGGTACATTGCACTTAAGCAGTCTCTTTCTGTTCTTCACTATTGTACAGGGTTTTCTAGTTGACTGCCCTCAACGCCGCATCTTTTCTCCATAATCGGATGCTCGTCGCAGATCGTGTTTCAAGGATGCGCTTCTGAAGTCGCCAGCCAGTAAGAGTTAACGAGAGCGTCTTGCGGTCCCACGCCGCTTAAACTCTCTCAAACTCGTCTTGTTTTTCTTCCCATATCGTGTTGCGTTCTTACGGTGTAGTTATTTAATCGCAGGACCGCAGTCTTTTGACGGCGTCCCAAAGAGCGCAGAAACTCTAGGCAACAGCACCGGTAACAAAGACGTCGTTCAGACTGCGTTCGACCGGAAACCGAAGCCACTCGGGCTAGAAAAAACTGTCATGACCATTCGATGCGTTGCGCTCGAATTTTATTCATTAGCCCCTACTAAGGCCCGAATCGCCCGTCTGTTCAGTTCTGGACGGAAGCAGGCTACCTAGTTACAAGTAAGGCTGGCAGGGCAATAAGGACGATTTCTGTACTGGCAACTTCGTTTTTCTCATCTAACAACTTTTATCGATTTTGTTCGGCTTTCTACTTGTACGTCCAGTGGGTGCAATACTCACACGCCGAGCGAGCCTGAGCGCTGTACAGCGAAAGCGGCGCCGGAAGTGTCATGTCCTTTTAATGTTTTACAAGCTGCAGGCGCTGCATATAGCCAGTCATAACGGCTAAAAAAAACTCTTTTGGTTCAGGGAGCAGCGAAACGGAATTTCTCGACGTGTTAAACGAGAGCAAAAAAAATGACGAAGAGGTAATTTTTAGCGTGATATATCTGAGAAAGCGACCAGCCCCCTGACTCTGATGAAAAGAAGTTTTTCCATGATCAACAATAGAGGACGTCGTACGTAATGGGGTAGTCATGTATACAAGACATATTAGTTACACTCAGAAGACAGTTTTCTACGAGGTTTTTGTTTTACTTTGCGCAAATAGAAATCACGCATTGCATAACACAAGCAGATGTTCCAGCAGGTGGATAATGCGAGCCCAACCTTGTGAGATGATTGCATTGGGTTTTGGGTAGTATTGACTTTAGAGGTCACGTAACGTTCCCAAGCTCCAACGTGTGCCCTTTCCGAACATCATAGTCGAGCTACCGTGGTTGAATATTTACTACCAAGTTATTCAATAACATCGACCCGTGCTACTTATGTGGCACACCTAACAACAGGCGTCCTTTGTAAAGCTATCCTTGATAGATAGGAACCTTTACAAAATCCATCCAGCTGTAATTCCTGGATTTTCGTTTCGATCGTCGTACCCTACCATCTCCAAGACAAACATTTTAGAACAACCGTTTCATATAAGAATATAGGTGTATAAGAGTCGACTCTAGGAAATAAGCTCTCCTCGCGATTTCTCATTTTCTGTTGACACCTTCCGCACGTCTTTTCTGAGCTGACGACTAGAATCCAGTTTTGGTTCTCGGCTCCTCTTCTCACAAAGAAACCGCTTCCTCGATGACCCTGCGATTCCCTCGGGGACGGAACGGCTGGCCGTGAACGTAGTTTGGCCTATGCCGCTACCGCCGGCTTGGCAGACCCGTCAAAAGCAGGACAACTCTGACATATGTGTTTGCGCGTCTATGAATGTTAGAGAAGGGGGTGAGCGTACATTGCCATATGATTTTATCGGGTACCTTCCTCAATTGCCCTACAAAAAGGTAGGGCCAGAGGAACATAACCGAAGCGATGACATCACGCTGGACGTAATGGGTTGATGAAAGATGACAATGGACGACATCGACAACCCACAAGAACTATTTGCTCAGCTATCGATTATAAGGTTGGCGTATCACTATGATACTATGGTTGTAACAAGAAAATCTAATGTAAATTGGCAGGTAAAAGTTCTTTTCCTTCAATTCCAAAGGGTACATTGGAATTGAAACTGAAGACGCTGCAGTGTTATAGCGCGGTATCTGTGTTTATATAGGTAATGGCCCAGCACACAATATGTTCATCTTGGTTGCCGTCAAGTTGGAACCGCTTCGAAAAGCTGTGTTGTCATCAAGTGCTTTGATGATACGAGTCTATTTATACATAGAATCGCACAAAGCGTTAATTAATAAAATAAATAAATCTCAAGATATATAGTGTCCTTTCTATTTTAGGCCTGCTGACTCCTAAAAACCTCCCCGGACCCATAGTCGCATCGTGAACAGCATATTTCCATCCAGAGTGAAAATTGCCGCTAGACGTTTTCATCAGTATTTTCACAATTCAGTGGTACAGTAGCACTGAATTAGTTTCTTTTAATTAGAAAGTTGCTTGTTTTTTTTCCATTCTACATCATTCATTCCTACAAGTGTCTTTCACCAAGTTTTTTCATATTAGAACTAATAGCTTGAGTACGACTCTGTGCATTCATGTCTGAATGCATGAAGCTTGAAACAAAGACCACCTGACATGTTTGTCCTGTTAACCGGCCGCTAGGAAAAGCAAGGCTATGTACAATGAAAATCGTAGCGAAAGCATTAGAACGTCAATCAATCTTATCTTCAATGTTGTCTTCTCTTATTTTGACGCTATGTGTGTTTATCGTACATCATTCCCAACCATACTTTAGTAGTCTCTCGTTGGAAAATCCAGTGCATCAGCCTATTGGTTGGTTCGGTCCCTATCGAAAGGAATTTCACAGAAAGCATTACAAAGTGCTGAGCGTTTCGAAGCAAGGTTGTTACATAGGGTTTTCATATAAACGCTTACGCAGACATTCAACCCAAAGCACAAAGCGCTGTTACTACTTCGTCCAATCGGCCACGTCGTGTCCGGCCCTGTTGACGCTGGTCGTTCTCCCCCTCTGGCCACCACCAAGCTGCAGGCACTTTCACGGGGGACAGGGTACCGGTACGAACTATTTTACTACATCTCGAATTAAAACAATGCATTTTCCCTTATTACTTTTGAGCAAATTACAAGCAGACCACCCACGGTTTGAGTTGCTAACACTTTTACTCTTTTGAGAAAAAGTACGTTATTATGATCATCTTTGTTGTTCGCTGTCGTAGTACTAATGTCGGCCTGAACTGAATACATCGCCACACCAAAGCGGAGAACGAAAAATTCAAAAAGGCCCGCGAGTTAAGGGGCATAGAGAGGCCGCTACAAGCTGAGATTGCGAGCATCACTTGCAATTTCTACAAAGTGAAAATTGACTGCATTCTATGTGCACTTCCGCTATGTGCGCACTCCTGTCGCAGTTCGTCTTCGTGGCAGGCGCTAGACGGCGCGCCTGAGGCCTTCACGACTCCGAAAAGGAGGAGCAAATCCCCTCAACATTAATTCTTGATTCAGCCTCATCAGTTCTCGCAGTCAGCGTCATTTCGACCGTTGTTTTGTGAGCCAGTTCCTCTGGCATCGTTGAACAAACGGGCAGGGCTGTGAAATGAAGGGTCACAGTTTCGTTTGCGGCCGCGGCGTTTACGCGGGGTTTGCGCAGCTCCACTCAACGACAGCGGCGGAAGACGCCGTTCGGTCTCATCTCCGTAGGTTTATAGTGGCGGCCTTTTCAGCATCCATAAGTACCGTCACCATTGTTCAAAACGCCATTGGCCGCGTGTTTCCGGCACCGCTTCCTGTTTCCTCTTAGGAACAATGGGAAAGATAGAGACCGACTATGTGTTTTATGTCACAGACGTCGATGAACGCTCCGGACGCTCCCGGGGCATCACATCTCTTTATCAAGACGCAGCATTGGTGACTGGCAGAGATCAGAGCAGGTGGCGGGAACTCGAACGTCCACCTCTGACATGGGTGTGTTAGAAAAATAGAAATGGGGAGACGACAAGCAAAAAGGACGGGGGAGAAAGAAACACTTGAGAGTATTTAAAGTTTAAATTCGAAACGGCTGTATTGACAGTAAGCTACGTTGAGTGTTCAGGACGTTCGAAATTGTGAACGCTAACCCTTAGTTGACTTAGCTTCGTCATGGCAGGCTGCCGTTTACTGTTTATAAAAACGTGAAGCTCGGCATTAGCAGGCACTACAGAAAATCTTATTTTTCAATAGAATCGCCAAAGCTCCTGTTATATACTCCAACTTGAAAGGTTTTTCGAAAGCAGAAATTAACTGACCGGAACAATAAAGGCCAGGGTAGGCACGAGAGCACGATTCACTGCGGCTCGTGATGCAAATTGATGGTCTCCGACGGCTTTTGTGAAATAGCTTGTCATAAAATCAAGAAAAAAATTACCGTTTGTGAAAAATTATATTGTATTTTAAATTGCTTATTCAATCTTAGTGGCATTTTCATTGCCTCCAGTATCACAATGTTTCAGCGCTCAGTTAATAAAACTTAGTTACTAAATTAACTTCGCCAACAAATGTTCTCCTGATTCCAATGAAGTGTAAACTGATTCAGCTCCACATAAAAATTCGCTTTTCTTTATTTTATGTTTTATTTTTAGGATATGACGTTTGGCGTTCGCGGGTACTCTGGTAGACGCTAATTGCTGAAGCTTTTGTAGGATATTGTGGCAATTTTGTTTGCAATGGCAAAATCATCTCTACGGGTGGTACATCATTTGGAGGTAGTGTCTATGTTTACATTCTGGAATCAATAAAGTTTATTGTCGTTCCAGACGATTTTTCAAACGCACGTAAGTGTTTCCCTTTCCTCGTCTTGGTTTCTGGAAAATTCGATTTCTCCTAATAAACCTCTCGAAGAGATAATGTGGTAATACGCCTGCTAGGAATTAGGTACTGGTAGTTGACTATTTCGTTCGGCGTTAAAAGGTGAGGCTTTCGCTAATTTAGAAAAATCACAAGATTACCTAACGTTCGAGCGTGTGAATGGTCGCGATAGTTCCAATCGTTACGTTTAGGATTACAGAATCAGCCAAGATTTGTTTGATAGCAGACTGAGGCCGGTTTTTGTTCCTAAACGACATTGATTTGAGGTGTCGATACGCGCTTAAATTATAATTTTTTTTTTCAGAACTATTAACTCTAACAGATTTCGAGACGCTGTAGAAGAAATTGTAAGACATAATGACAGCCAAAAACGTGTTGCCCCTACACAACAAACAAAACATAGACCCGATTTTCGTCTGCATCTTGCTTACTCCTGGTTAGTATTTGATGGTTCTCGATGTCTCGGGATACTCGGACCCCCCATTATATTGAGGTAATATATGAGTTCACATTATAACAGAGTGAGGCTGTTTAAGGCTTACTGTTCCAGCTCTTTATCGGCTTATTAGTATTATATTGGCTCAGCGTTCAATAAAATTGCCCACCTAACAGAGCGGGCAATATACCAACTACAGTGCAATAATAATTGACTTTTGGTGCCATATTACGTACAGTGTGATGCCTTTTTGCTGCTTTTCGAAGGAGGTTACGGCAAGACCAGAATAGCAAATCCCTATTTGATGCCAACGTTAGTAAGCACCCCACAATGGCTGATTTCTTCGTGCATCCCCAAAGGAGTTAATGCGTCTTGCGGACTTTAGTATCAGCGATGAACGATACACATACACGAGGCTACTGCGACGAGGTAATATTCGACCAAGCTATTCTAGGCAACAGCCGTCCTCGGTATGGTCCCTGTTGTGCACTATGACCGTTTATCGCAATCTAGATATTTAATAATGTCAACCACTAGGTTAAGATGTTGCGGAGTCATGAAGAACGCTGAGGATTACCTTCCCACAACTATCCCCATCCTTCTCCAGCACTTTCCATTGCATGACCGAAAATGGACGAGGCCGCTGCCGGCGACCATAATTTGGATATCGTTGAGGGTGAAGACGTAAGAAATCGCGTCACTGCCTGGCCACTGGCGTCTAAAATGCTGATTGCCTATGCCCTGTGTCTTTCCTGAGATTATGAGTATGCTTTAGAAAGGAGTTAACTTTCGCTGGCCGAATTGAAGTTACCATTACCTTTTGTTGGATAGCTCGGGCGAAGTTTGCGTAGGAGAAGCAGCAGGTCGCAAGATACTGTTGATTACAGCAGAGACCGACTCTAATACGAGTCCAGCGGACTCAGGTAAGGATACCTCCGGAAGTGAATGTGATAATGTCTCGTGTTAATGGAACTCCGGTTGGCAAACCGGAAGGGGTTGTGTTATGGTGTCATCACTTTATGATGACGGGTGGAGCCCACGGTGCTGGCGCTATCTTTCTTCCTCTAACACTCGCTGTTCATCGCACTTCAGACTTTAGGGTGCAGACCGCTTGCCTACCGCTGGTTGAGACTGTTAAGTGGTCAACGAGTTTAGACCCTCACCACTTGGGCGACTCAACGTAGTTGCATATGATAAAAAAAAACGTGGTGCTTCAGGGTCCCCTTCGTTGCTTTTCCTAACATTATCCTAATGTTCGTTGCAGACGCTTGCCCTAACGTCCTGAGGAAATTACTTAGATACCTGCTTACGTAAAGAGAGCTGAGAATGGAAGAGACATGCACAATAAGTTGAAACGACGATGTCCGCAAGAAAGTTTACAGGTCGCGGGTTTAGCGAGCATAATGTGCTGCATGAAAAAAAAATCAAGTTTGTTGTAGTTGCTTCAGACTTCGATGTCGACCGACACGATAAGCCGGCCATTGACTGATGCCTGATAAACTCAGTTGCTCTCGACCTACGTCGAACAGCCTCGAGTCAATGATGGACCCCATCGCTAGAAAGAAAACCTAAGTATAAGGCTAGGAGGATAGGCTTCTAATAGTTTGTACCTAGTTAACCTAATCGGACCAGCGATGGTTGTGATCCGCGTTAGTTAACTGCACTGGTAAACTAAACAATGGGAATGAGTATTATGTGTTTTTTACAATGTAGTTTATAATGATTATGATACTATTTTTTTTTTTTTAAATCAAAATATAGTATTTTTTCAAAGTGTAGACGAAATCGCCAATCGATTTCCCTGTTATTGACGCCGTCAATGGATTAAATCTACCGATCAGTAAAATGTATAATCGGAGGTAAAACTATAATTGAACTTGAAGAATATCTTTTGTAGCTGCGCGGTAACATACTAAGTTTCAGCCAATTTCACGTTATTGTCGTACAACTGCTATTAGCTACGCAACGTAAATGTATACGCCGTATATCAGCAGAGACTAGTAGATGTCTGTTAATCGTTCAGAGTACACTAACACGACATTTATGTAGTATATAATCGTGATCAACAAAAGAGCGTATACTGCAGCAGACATAGGCCAAGGCTAGGCAAAACCAGTTGAGCCTTTACACCTATATGAATTTTACCAACAACACATAAATTCTACATAACTTGTATGAGTAAAAAAAAAATAATTTTGCATTACTTATAGACCAGCCATAGTAAACGAATACGCTTACACATTAGAGCAATGAAACGTTTGTTCTCGCTCACAAAACTAAGAGATAAAAGAATTTCGCGTACGGATATGTAATGAATACTAGTCATATCTATAGTATAATTAAGGCAAAAAAAATTAGATGCGCATGTGTTTTAGAACACTTCTAAACGTTATCGTTTAGAGTTTAAGGTTTAAGGAAAGTTTAAGGTAACAACAACAAGGACAATACGAATCTGTTACGGTAACTCCTAACTGATCTTGTCATCGACTTCAAGCCCGTTACCTTACTCTTACTCCGTGAAGGGAAATAAGTAAACATGGCAGAATATCCGATCAAAGTGAAAATACCTTTGATGAGGAGGGTCACAACGCGAGAGTCTCTTGACTTCGTTGAAGATTTTTGGCAAATGAAGACAAAATAAATCACGAGAAACTGCGAATGTCATACAGAGAGGAACCATCAATAAGGAGAGGCCCGAAGGTCATTGATTACTAATGCATCAAAGGCTTAGATTAATTTGATTTTAAGCGTTCGAGAATGCGTCCCGTCGTAATTGCTTGTTTTTGTATCACACGCGGGCCCAAGATTCCATAGTGCTCCCGGCGTACTATTACATATTGCCGTGAGAACGTCACCAGTGTAAAATAGCAAGTCTGTTTTTGGTCGCTTGTATATGGCCACTTTCACCACTACAGGATATACGTGTTTTAGAAATACTGATTTGGGTCTGTCGGCATGATGGGAAATCGGTAGAAGAAAAGTAATGCTAAAGCTTTAGCGGAATCGTAATAAATAGGCGCAGTGGTCGCTTGTTCACGACAACGAGCGTTAATATGTATCAATTGCAGATATTTCGTTTACGTAATTAGGATCAGGATCAGGATCAGGATCATAGCCAGCTTATGTGGCTAATTCTAATAAATTTCTTCACAGAATTTAGCTATGGTGAGACTACCGAACTACTGTGAAGGTATATTAATTCGCGAACACATTTCAGAGAGAATTGCAAGTATCGAACTACAATGTCTGACTTGCTTACATATAATGGTATATTGCTGTTTGACGGGATCGCGTAATAATCCGTATTCTATAGCGAACTTAATAGAACTTCGAAACATTTAACTTTGGAAAAATTAAGCAATGAGCTAGACAACATTAAAAACAAAGCACAATATGCAGTATCATCACTTGTACAATTCATACAAAATATCTATTCGTATAAATTATATAATCATGGATATGGACAAAAGGTCATAGGTAGGAAATGGTCCCATTTCCATCCTTGCATCCACTACTTGATATCTCGCGCTTTTTCGCACTCTCTCTCTCTCTCTCTCTCCCTTTCGAGCGCCGGCATCTCAACATAGACCCTATTATACTGCATATATTACATAGTAGTCTATGATGGGACAGTCAATGACTGTAAATGGTACATAACCACCTCCATCTGTACAGTTCTGCCTATAGAAAATATGCTGTCTTGTTCCAAGCAAATGCCCTACAAGCATAGATAGAGCCAGTTTCCTTTGTGCGTGACTCCTGCCAGCACCAAGTTCGTTGAGTCTCTTTGATCACAGTTAAGGTATCCTAAAGCGTCCTGGTGAGTCCGTGCTGAAGAAAGCAGCTCGGAGATGGCAGGCTGTTGGCTACTGGCGATCGCGCCTAATGTCAATTCAATCAATCAAAAAAGCGACAGGACAAAGCGAGACTGAGCTAAATTGCCTAAAACGCCTGCACGTGGTTGAAGCAGGCATCATCTAGATGTTGCCTCGATTTTCTTGATTGGTATCACGCCATCAGCGAGGGTAAAATCCATGATCGGGGCTACATTGAAAGCATGTGGCAGGGCGACCGTTTCCCTGACACAGCAAATGATCAGTGGAACAAAACTTAGGCTGTACAGGATTACCTTACCGACGCTGAGTGGGTAAACCATCACGAGTAAATGCACTAGTTGACCTCTTCATCAAAAGGTAGTTCAAATGACACAAGAAATACGCTATCATATTGGATAGATGGTAGGGTAGGGTAGGGTAGGGTAGGGTAGGTTTTCTTCGCGCCGGAAACAATCTGCGTTAGTATATTTCACCTATATCGTCCACCATAATATTCTATTGTAATCACACAATGCTCAGCAGGGCTCCGAGTTCTGTAAGTGATTGGCAAAACGGGAGCGAATAATATGTTCAAAACTGAATATCATTCTTAATACCTTCATATCAAAATGTTATTGACAGCCCCAGTTGAATGGTTTTCAGTTAACGTAAGTGTAGTCTCCTTGGAGTTACCAAACGCCTTAGCCAGACATTTAGACGGTAGCGTATATACCGCCATAACGACCGTTTCACAAACTATCGTTGCATGCTTCGATTTGCATTGTCCGGCCCAAACCACTTTATGGTTTTTTTTTAAACAGTATAAGTCATTTGTTTTTTGAGATCAGTCGTGTGGATACCTGTTACTAAAGTGATACGAAGCTGTGTTTAGCTTGCCTAGCTTCATTATCATATCCTTGTTGAAGCCATATATCGGGGCAAATTACAACCGATACATACGTAATTGTACTCACCTGATTTTTTAAAACAACCGTTTTTATTATAAAAAATAATAACAAAAATCGTATGACGACCTCCATCTTAATGTTTCCAAGCGTGAGACTTATACCAAGCCAGGCGATAGGGCAACTGTTGCGGTGGATCTAGAGTACGTATAGCGATGTATGAGAACACGTCATACAGATACGTGTTTTTTTTTTGTTTCCTATTCTTTTTTTCCAATTTAAGATATACAAGTATATTATACAATAACTGATCCTTAGACGTTATTATCAAATTGATTTAAATGACAACTAAATGCCCTAGTAGCTCGGCCTCTAACTGGTGTTATAGACAGATACTTGCCTTACATGCAGATGTCCTGTGGCTTAGAAATCAAAATTAAAAAAAAAAATACGCTATTTAAACTTCAACCGCAATTCGTATGATTCATCCATTCTGGCTCATATGATTTATTAATGTGCTAGTAACTATTAAAAACAAAAAACCCTACATTAAATCAATCTTAGTTTTGCATGTTAAGTAAGCAAGATGCCAAAATACAATTTTCTAAAGCAGCATTATTCGTATCTTTTATACCTCTTTGATGGTGTTCACCTCCCTCTGCTGTTTTCACTGCCTAAAGTGAGGCAAAATGCACCCATTACAATATTTTCAACCCCCAGTCGTCGTAATCGTTTTGTTCCGGAGTGCAATATTACGTTGCCGTCTTCTCTCGTCCGAAAATGCTTCTAATCGTGCCTAAATACAGAGGGTCGGGCATAGGAGCATATGATGACGCGAACTTCTACAACTACATGTAGAAATCAGATAGAACGTACGCGCTTGGACAGTTTTCGCTCGTTCTTAGACTCAGCCCGTTTCGTGATACTGGTCAGTTTCTTAGCTGCCGCAACATTTCTGAATCCGCCACTACTTCACCCTTAGCGGAACTCAGTTCTCGAAGCTCGGCTGTACTTACTTAGATTGTGATTCGTGCAGGACCATTTCGAAATGCCTATCTGGCGCTCGGCCCTAGCTAGAGGAAATACGTGAGCGCTAAATAGACAGCAACGACAGGACACAGGCGAACCCGAGAGGACCAAGCCGCTTGGACGCGCGTATGGACACGTCGATAATTAGGGATTGGCAAATGCGAAGTCTAAGAGTCGCCCGAAACGAGAAATATTCAACGAGAAACACTCCTCCCGGAATCGTCGAGATTTTCGGCGACATCGCTTGACTTCCGTTCAGTGTAGCGCGAGGCGGCTATTTTTGATTCGTTGCTGGAATGGCAAGTTGGGTCGTGTGGCACAGGGAAAAGTCACTCTGCAAAGTTGACTCGAATTGTAAAAGTGTATGCCTGCAGGCCAGACGGTAATCGACACTGGTCGTTTTGATTCTAAAGAAATGAAATCTTTGTTCTCAGTAGTGTTTTTTCGTTTGAGGAAGCCGCGCAGATCAACCGCTTGACCGATCCGCCCTGTCCTAAACCATTATTCGCATGGCAAGACGCAGCGTGATACAAATAAACGTCAGGGGATCAGATCAGATAACTGGGCAAGGCTAATTACATCCTACACTTAACAAGGATCCGAGCTGAGTTATAGGACTGGTGAAACCTAGCCTCCGATAAAAACCTCAGCGGCGAAAACATTGAGCATTCGAATGAGACCTTTCAATTAAATCAAAGGCTCACTGTAGGGTATTTTCTATATGTCGGTGAGTCCATTACACTATGAGTTACTATAGTACGTACTTATCTATAATAAATATATGTTGCGTTGATAAATTTTTACAATATTTTCATAATCTGCGTTTCTCTAAGCGTAGCACGTTCACAACGTCACATTTGAGCATCGTAAGACTTTACGGAAAATCAAATATAGGTATTTCGGAGCCTCAATGCAAGACGACTTATGCCATATTATATAATAATAATACTAAATGCGGGATTTAATTAGGAAAATGCACAGAGATGCATGCACATTTGAGACGTGTTCACGTAACTGTTCAGATACGTGTCCAAACCCCTCGAAAACGGCCTGCTCTGATGTGGTATCGATCTGCGTTTACCTGTTGTAAACAGTTGCCGAGATCCTGTTTTTGTCATCCACTTAAAATTGACTTGCGCCAAATCTTGCCTTGCTTCGAGTGAAATATATTTAAATTAAATATTTTGACGGTTATCGGGTTATTTGTCTATTGGTGACCAAGTGTCGCATATTGCTAAAAAGCTCTTGTCCTGGAAGAGAACAACTTGGAACTTGAACTTACAGCACAAAAATAATAATCATGTTTTTCGACACTTAATACTCAGGCAAGATTATAGTTGACAGCGTTACTCAAAAGTAACTGGTAACATTCGAGAATGATCTTTTCAGCCAGAAGATCCGCTTCGCTGGATTTCATCGGCTTAAGTCACATCTAAACGAAAACAGTTTTTGTACGTATATACTGCTGCGAAATATTGACTCTTCACTGTGTGCCGTAGAAATCTATTCAGCGGCTTCCGCCGTTGTTGACATCGGTAAAAGGAAATCTGTATTGCAAATTCATTTTTTTTTTACGTAACGTACGGATGTTTCGAGTCCGAAGCCTAAATCGAGCATCGTGATTCACACAAGATGATAGCAGCGTGCTACAGAGTACCATACTTGAGCATCAACCGACAAAAATTTAGGTAAACGAATGAATGAGCGATACGCTTCATTAGCTTCATGAACAACATTACATTGTATCTAAATGTTGCCATTGTTGTCAGCAAAAGTTAGCTTGCAAAGTTTTAGAACTTCGCAACAGAAGCCGCTCACATTATTTTTTTGCTTTTATCTATTGCCGTTTACTTTGTCCCTTTGTGACGCTTGCTCTTCTCCGCTGGTCCATCACAGTCGGCCCACGATTTGTTTCGTTCTACTACGACCGTGTAATACCCGTCTGAACGTAAATACTGTCTCGCAGGTGTCACCAGACGCCGAGCATTTTCATTTCGGCGACAAAACTTACCAACAATAAACTAATCGACAGAACAACGACCTTGTACGTCGGACATACACACAGATATAAAAATTCAAAACAAAAGTATATATGACGTAACAGAGCATGCTCTAAGGCCACTAAGCTACGAGTTGCCTTAAGCTCGCGCAGCCTTAACTGACCGGGGTGATTTAATCAGACACGGGGCCGGAGACCGAAAAGAGGCAAGCTGGTCGTGAGACGCATTCGATATAATATACACTATGAGATAAACGACAATGGACAGAGACGGAACAGACCGACCCAAGAGGTGAACGGCGGTGGTTGTGATAAATGACAGCACGAATGATTCAGCTGCCAGTTCGCTATTGAAGGGTACTTCAACATGGCAGTGATACGGTCCCATAAGCCACTGCGTTGTTGTGAAATCGGTCCAACTGACGTAAAACGCATTTAATATTGAACAAAAATATTTGTGCAGATAGTTATGTAAATACACTGTATTACTAGGAAGCACTTAGCTATATTATATCGCATATAGTATTTTCGTGAGGTAACAGCTGACATGAAGTCCTGTTACTAAATGAAAGGTACGAATCTGCTAAAGTTAAATATCACAAAAATTGATCATTGAAGGACTAGTGTATTGTTTGCTGATTAGTTTCGCTTTTTTTGGAAACTACGTATACGTAGAACATGAAACAACGAAGACCTCTCAGGGTAACGCGGTTTGCATTGAAAATATTGTGTGCTTTTTAGCAATTACTTCACACTCACAACGGTTTATTTATACGGTCTATGGAGCGAATCTCCTTTCTAGTATACTTCGACATTATTAAATTGACATTCTGCGGCAATTCTTACATGAGTTTTGCGTTTCCTCGACCTAAGGATGCCACGGTAGCAAAATCTATTCGAACCGATCCAAATAGCGTTTACCTTTTCGTCTAACAAACGTCTAATACCCCGTAAACAAAGCTGACGGCAACACCAGCTAGTATTCCTCTGACTGGTGTTGTCCTTCTATCCTGTTAGTCTTCGTTTGGAAATCAGGTCAAGTCCTAGCTGCTACAGCTGACCGACAGGGTCAACTACAGCGCCAAGGATTGGGGCGTTGCGGGGTACACTTTCCTACTATGTGCAAACATCTAATGATAGTAACACTTGATGGGCTCTCACGTCGTGGGGAGCGATGGCCACGTGTTCGAGCTACCAGTGTACCGTTCGATCGTTGCTTTTGATAGACCAATCAAAAACGACACTCAAGCACAATTTGGTATTACAGCATAACCACGATCGATATTAATATAGTGCATGAAGAACATATGTTCTAGCGAAGTACACACGATTGGAAAATCGAGTAGTCCGTGAACATTAAATCTTCGTGATTGCATTGACGCTCATTTGAAATATGCACGAAAGATTCTTCTCTGTTTTATTATGTAGTACCGTCTTTACGATTTACGAACCGCAGCAGCGAATCATGGTGACTGTTAAGCAAGCCACCTCTATAGGCTGCAAGTTCGAGGTTTTTAGGGTTGTCACGATACGAACGCATAGCGCAGATCGCAGTGACTAAGTGAGAAAGTCAATGCAAGTTAAGCGCCTGGGAGGCAGTCGAACTATTTGATACTATTTGCAAGAGATATATTGTCTATCTTTAGTTTGCCTATTCAAATGATATTCTTAGGAAGTGTTTTCGTACCCGCTTGCCTATTTGTATTGTCTTTAATTTTACTGCTAAATCTCAGACATCTAATTCTCAGCTTGTTTGCGAAGGTAGACATATTTCCACGGTGCGCAGCACTGCGTGTTCCGTGACCGTGATGCGTGTTGGGCACCTGTACCCCGCGCTATTAAGAAAGAGACGAGGGATAATCATAGGGTCCCCCATGTCGAGCTCCCCTTTAAAATCGTTTAAGTGCTGAGCCTTGAGACTCGTTCCGCACGACGTTGCACGCGCAACTAACTGGATGTTGTTGCACGAGCAGTGCTTCTTTTTCCTTCAACCGGTACCTAACCCACAGCTAGTCCAGTCGAACAAGCTGATTGAAGTCACGCAATGATGGATCGTCGGGTCTCAGCATCGAGCTCGT
Organism: Varroa destructor; assembly: GCF_002443255.2. NCBI lineage: Eukaryota > Metazoa > Arthropoda > Arachnida > Mesostigmata > Varroidae > Varroa > Varroa destructor. The sequence goes on along the minus strand of NW_019211457.1, from coordinate 9,523,635 downwards.
GGGAGGGGACAGCGATTTTAAAAGCATTTTCTCAAGCAAGTAAGTCTAATAGACAGGGGGTACGGGCTCCAGTAAGCAGAATCGACATTCGTGATCTAGGCTAACATATGTCACAAATGACGGACGCTACCTACAAGAAGGCATGCAGTGCTCAGCTAAATGCTGATGTTTTCTACGACGGTACGCGATTATACGAATCGATCTGACGTTTATTAAGGGATATGTATAGTCAAATAGTAAACGCGTGCTGCATCGTATGCGGATATAGACACATGTTTCTTTGTTTTTTTTTGAATAAGGCTGATATTCGCAGATCCCATAGATGAGCTTGATCATAATTTACCTTGGAACCGTCTTAGTCAGGATTGAAATCACAAGGGTCGAGATGGTTGTGCACGCTCTACTGCTGGTCGAACGTTTGCTGTGATTTCCGTAAGTGACCCTTATTTTTCTTTTATTCCGCAGCTGTGTTCAGACGGAGACCTACAGAATCTACTATTGAAGCAAGTGGCTTTCTTCTTTCTCATTTGGCCCTCTGACTTTCGGCGTCGGCCTGTTCAGTGTCTCCGCGGCTAAGATTGCCTTTTTAGTACTTTACTTCCCCTCTGCGGTGCTAGTTAGGGTCTGGTCAGGCCTCATTCCTAAAAACCTAACCAATTTGTCTGTGGGGCTTCAGCAGTGCATTTCTATCTATTAGCAAGTAGTGTGGTTTCTGTCTTCTCGGGTGCTAGGCCCAGTTGATGCCAGCTAATCCAACCTGTCGCATCTCCCCGAGACTGTGTTTGTTTCTTTCTAGTTCTATCTCGGATCAGATCATTAACTCAAGCTGGTCTACATAATCTATTGCCGGCGAGGTTCCCTTGAACTGTTCCCAGGATTGCGGCCTGAAGCACCCTTGCCATTGCATCGTACTCAATGGCCTCCGTTGCTCGGATTTTTGGATAGCGCGCGATAGTGCACTGGAAATACCTTTACATTCTCTAACGTAAGTAATATCCTATCTTAGTTCAACGATCTCTTTATATATTTCATTTTTTACTTCTTCAATAATCTCATGTTACTCTCTTCTTTGCTTCACTTGGCCTGTTTCCGCAGTCTTGTTCTGGCATTTTTAGACCTTGCTGTGGTACTATATTGAGGCCCTTCCGTTAGCCTTGGCATACGCTTTTCTGACTCTGTTGTAGGTTTTTTTTTTTAATATAACATTTTTATTTACACAAAATGAAGATCCTGACTAGCCACGATATTTAGCCTTTCCAGGCCTTTGCAGCCTTCTTATTTTACCAGTATATATGCTTTCGCTTATTAATTATGGGATATATCAAAATTGCAAAGGCTGTCTAGGCGGTTGTCAGCACTTCCACCAAGCCTCCGTGTTTTAAGAGGTAATTTGGAGTGAACGATGGACCACGTTCTTTTACACAGTATTGTTCCATTCGGAACCAATCTTCCATTCGATAAGTATGATCTCGTTGGTATCGAACGCATGATAAGTATTATTTGTATAACCGCCGTTTTTTTCACAATTACTGTTAATTCATAAATTGATATGGCTAAAAACGCGTTGAGGTGTTAAGTCATTATTGGAAAATCATTGTACGAATATAATATTTTAAAATTTAATAAAGATCACTGCTTGACTCCATTCCTTGTCTTGTAAGTCTCTCTCTAGCCGCGAGTCTGTAGTCCTTTTACAAGACGAAATTTCCTTGGTAGGATAATTGGAAGAGTTATCATCAGATCCTACATCAAAAACACTCATCAAAGATACTTTAAAATAAAGATAAAGGTATTTTTTCGCTTGAGCGGTTCCACTCTCAAATCTCTCTCAAGTCAACACAATTGCATCATATACATTTTTAAACGTATTTTCTATTTGAAGCGTATTAACATACTCTTTATTATAAATGAATTTCGTACACATGCGCATACATATTGCGGTTGATAGCTTGTATCCGTCTATAACATATGTGTTTCGCGTATGCATACATGTAAAAAATGCACGCGCATATGCAGCTAACTTGAAATCAGCATACTGATCGCCGTAGTACAGAAAGTAAGTTTGTAGGCGTTCATGCTAGCAACTATCGTATGGCGCAATCGTGTGCAATGGTTTGCTTGGCCTTACCTTTTCCACCAAATTACTTGCGTTATAGATGAAGGCGGTTTATTTGAAAATGTCTTTCCTTCCTTTTTCTTCTTACTTGCATGCGCCAAAGTATCCTTGCTACTGCTGCCTAGACAGCGACCCGTATAGCAGTACCCAACTGCCCACTATTCGACTCAGGCGACTTACCGTCGGCGCCGTAAGCAAGCTACGAATTTGCATTTCAAATCCACACGCACTCTCTTTCTGCCATGGCCGCCGCGCTCCGAGTCCAAGCGGAACTCTAGCCAGACGGCGTCAGCCCGTCCAGTCTCGTTTGCCCGCGTCCCGCGTGAGCAAACTTTTTCTCTCCATCTTCTTCCTGCTGAGTAAAACCCCGGCCCGAACATGGCCGCTGCATAGGCTGCCTCGCTCGTTGCCTGCCCGCCCGCTTGACAACCTGGCCGTTTCTTTCTCGCGTGCTCCTTACCAGGAAGCAAAGTCAATTTGGATCAAACAGTCGCGTCAATGCTTCCCCGATCCTGTCCCCTTTTGTCGCCTTGTCCTGCAGTAGAGACGAGAGTTGTGATGTGATCAACATCGAGCGTACGAGGACAACATTTACTGTCGAATAGCGAAACAGTTACTACAGGAACAGCGACGATAACTGGATAGTGAACCGTGCATGATTATTTGTGCACTAGATACTCAACACATCGCTTCGAGCTTTGAGCAACGTCAAATTGCTGAGGCCCGTTCATACTTTCCTCGGCCGCTTTCATCGTCCTGTTATCGAATGTCCTCTACCAGAGTTCATCTATTTCACTTGTCCTATCCCTCGGTAGAGGGAAAGTTAGTTGAAGGGAGAAAGGAGAAGACAGCAAGCGATGCCATGTAGGTGACTCAGCTTAAATCTGATAAGTACGTCATAAGTAACCGGTATAAATTTACACTTGCACAGATACGCTGAGGCGTCGGTGTGAACGAATTACTTCTTTCTGCTGTTACCTTCTAAAGCAGAAAATTGCGGCCACAGATCGAGCGAGTCCTGCCCATGGGAGCGAATCGTCGACTTACCGGCTACCAGATGACTCGACGCTTATTACGCTCGAATAGAAAAGTAATGTAAAACGATAATGCGCATGCGATGTTGCTGCAGTGTTTCATGTAACGAAAGACTTCTTCTCGAAGAAACTCCTGCTGGCATACCCCAGTCATTTGGTTTTCCACTCAATCTAGCCAAAGTGCAAAGTCTGCTTATAGGACCTGTTGTTGGCCGGTGAAGCAGGCGAGTGAAACTTTGATCGAATACGGCCTATAAAGTCTACAGTCTTCGAGTGGGGCTGTTCTTGATACCAAAAAAAAAGCGGCGCTAGCTTACGTTCAAAGCTTTTTGTTTAATTTTTATCCATCAATTTATTAGCTTTTTCGGTTATTAGTTTGTTAAAAAAAATCACTTTTCAAAAAATTGAAATATAGCCTTATTATTATTATTTTTTACTTAAAAGCAAAAGGACGCGGGCGAGGACGACATTTTTGCTATGTAGAAAAACAAAATTGAATCGCTGTGCCGGGTGGTTCAGGTTTAATAGGAATAAAATCAGGAACCAACCCGAAATAGAATAGTCGGATGTCCATCCATTCTTCGTAAAAATGTAGCCTTTTGTTGTAAATCTGAACATATTTTAGGCACACGGACATATCCTGTCTAAACTGGTACAACTTATACACACGTAACATTTTATTTGCTAATTTAACCAGCTCATTTCTGAAACGGCAAACAAATTGGGCTTTTTTATCTAATCATTTTGCATTCTTCATTAAGCCCAGTAATCAGGCGACCAGAAAGCAGAAAAAAGCTCTAAAACTATTAAGAACTAGATTTTTATCTAATCCGTACCCGACCTACCAGATCTAGTTTTTTTTTCGTAGATTGCCTCTTGTAACTATGCCCCTGGGGTATTGGATTTGAGCAGTTTAAGAGAGCTTTCGATTGCTGCGGTGCTCAACCATATAAATTCAATTGAGTATCTAAAAATCACTCGCTAGCAATTTGGTGCGGTCCAGAATTTGCCGAGGTCACGCCTTTCTTTAGCGTCTAATAATAATTGTCTACATATTCGATGCAACTTCGTTTGTATTTGATGTGGTGGAACTGTTCCTTCGGGTTATGTCCATAATGGTTGTATATAAAATACGATTGTTTAACTTGGTTTTTACTCTTTTCCGTTCTTTTTCGTAAAATACCCACGGCCTCTAGTTTCGACAGTAAGATACGCCTGGTCACGTGTACGGTTAAATTTTGAATTGCTTGCATTGTCTGCTTCGGGCGCATGCCGGTATCCCGCCCGAAAAGGAGTCCACAAATTTCCCCCACCTCTTGTCTCTTCGTGTTTGATTTTTGTTAAACGAAAAAAATCGACTGTCTATCATTTCCAAAATGGCCTCTCCAATAAGTGAAGACAAAGCAAAACTATCCAGCAAGAAGGAAAATCAACTGCAAGCTGAATCATATCAGGTTCTATCTATCGCTACCGCGATGCCTCTGCTTCAACATGGCGCCGCTTGCTTACCCAACAAATGAAAATTGCAATTGAGGGATGTATGCGCGTATTTATATACATATGTATATATA